>NW_016804853.1:1460799-1471672 GCF_001698545.2 Rhinopithecus bieti
TCCCTCCCTTCCCTCCCTTCCCTCCTTTCCCTCCCTTCCTCCCTTCCTCCCTTCCTCCCTTCCTCCCTTCCTCCCTTCCTTCCTTCCTTTCTTTCTTTCTCTCTCTCTTTCTTCCTCCCTCCCTCACCTCTCTCTCTCCTTCCTTCCTTCCTCCCTTCCTCCCTTCTTCCTTTCCTTTTTTTTCTTCCTTCCTTCCTTCCTTCCTTCCTTCCTTCCTTCCTTCCTTCCTCCCTTCCTCCCTTCCTCCCTTCCTCCCTTCCTCCCTTCTTCCTTTCCTTTCCTTTTCTTTTTTCTTCCTTCCTTCCTTCCTCCCTTCCTTCCTTCCTTCCTTTCTCTCTCTCTCTCTCTCTTCCTTCCTTCCTTCCTTCCTTTCTTCCTTTCTTCCCTTTCTTTCCTTTCTTTCCTTTCTTTTCTTTCTTTTCGAATCTCACTCTGTCACCCAAGCTGGAGTGCAGTGGTGATCTTGGCTCACTGCAACTTCGACCTCCTGGGTTGAAGTGATTCTCCTGCCTCAGCCTCTCAAATAGCTGGGAATATAGGCAAGTGCCACCACGCCTGGCTGATTTTTATATTGTTAGTAGAGAGAGGGTTTTACCATGTTGGCCAGGCTGGCCTCAAGCTTCTGACCTCAAGTGATCTGCCTGCCTTTGCTTCCCAATGAGCTGGGATTACAGGCATGATCCACCACTCCCGGCTAGGCAGAATAAATTTCTATTGTGTTAAGTTTCCTAGCTCATAATAATTTGTTACAACAGCCCTAGGAAACTAATACACTATACTCTACCAATCATTCTGCAAGAGGCAGCATGCTGGAGTGAGAAGGACATTGGACTTCGAAAACAGCTTCTGCGCTTGATGCTTCCACCAGTAGCTGTGTGACCTTGAGCATACTGCAACTCCACCCTGAGTCTCTGTTGCTTCATCTACAAAAGGGAAGGGTGTGGACTTTCCTTTCAAGTTCTTATCTAGCTCTATCCTTGCTCTCCCACCATAAAGAAACCCAGAAAATTGAAAAAAAATTAAAATAACGATTTTTGGTTGTTGGACAACCGGTATTGTAGGACTGTGGCTCCTGAGAGAAGGACAACAGGCAAGATAATTCCTAAGCTCACTCCAAGTTTAGCCTGAAGGTACTTTCTGGACTATGCCACAGGGAGATGAAACATAATCAAAGCCCAGCAGGACTTCTGAGTTGAAGGGATAAATATTGGAATTTGTGGAGAACAAAGTTAATGACATTTGTGGTACAGAGCACCAGGAGGAGAGAATCATGTATAAAAAATAGTTCCAGAAATATGCATAGGATTCTTCTTGAATTTTTGCTGAATGCTAAGATGCTCATGCAAATGGTGAAGCTTCACAAGGTTGGGCAATGGAAGTGACTGGATAACTGTGAGCTAAACCTTTCCCAGATCTCACATAGGGTTGGGAGATGTTTAAGTTCCAACCACATTGGGAGACTGCATTAAACACCTCGTGCATTCATTAGAGGTACCCAAAGGGTTGTGTCTCAGTAGGATGACTAAATTAGCTCTAAGGTAAAGGCTACATTCGACTTATCTTAACAGATCATAAAAATAAGCCTTTAAAATCTCATTTGCAAGAAATGTTTACTGCTTGCCAAAATAACCTTCAGCAGTCTTTAGAAGAAGACAGCAAAATCCATATACTCAGCAACATAATGTTCATAATGTCTTTCATCTAATTAAAAAGTACTAGACACTCTGAGTAGCCGGAAAATGTGACCCATAACCAGGAGACAAATTAGTCAATAGAATCAGACCCAGGTATAATAGAAATAATGGAATTACCAGACAAAGATTTTAAAACAGCTCTGTAAATATGTATGAGATTTCAATTAAAATATGGACACAATAAAGTGATAAATGAAAAATACAGAAAAAATCAAATGGAACTTCTAAACTGAGAAACACAATATCAGGAGTCCCAGCTACTTGGGAGGTTGAGGCAGGAGAATGGCGTAAACCCAGGAGGCGGAGCTTGCAGTGAGCTGAGATCCGGCCACTGCACTCCAGCCTGGGCGACAGAGCGAGACTCCGTCTCAAAAAAAAAAAAAAAAAAAACTAACTAGATGAGGATAACAGTTGATTGGACCCTCCAGAAAAAAAAGATCAATCATATAACTTAAAGACATAGTAGAAATGATCTGAACTAAAGCTCAGAGGAAAAATAAAGTTCAAAAACAATGAACAGGGCCTCAGTGACCCATGGGAACACAGGGTTCTATCATATGTAACTGGAATCCCAGAAAGCAAAGATGGGACAGGAGATACAAAATTAATGACTGAAAAATCCCCAAATTTGATGAAATCTGTAAACCTACGGATCCAAGAAGCTCAATGAGTCCCAAGTAGAATAAGCACAATAAAACTATAACAATGTATATCACAATTACAATCAGAGATTCTTTAAAAGTCTTAAAAGCAGCCAAAGAAAAAGACATCTTACAAAGTAACAAAGTAAGACATACCACTGATTTTTTGCTAGAAACAATGCAGTCCAGAAGATAATGAAATGGCATCTTTAATATCATGGATAGAAACAAAATAGTAACTTAGATTTCTATATCCCCAGTGAAAATATCCTTCAAAAGTGAAGGTAAAATGACGCTTTCAGACAAACAAAAGCTGAGATAACTCATTCTCAGCGTTTCTGCACTAGAAGAAATCATAAAGAAAATTTCAAGATGAAGGAAAATGCCAGAGGGAACTTTGAACCTCCACAAAAGAATGAAGAGTGCAAGACATAGTAAATATGTGGGAAAATACGCAAGACTTTGTTTCCTCATTTTTACGTTTCTTTGAAAACTAATTTTCTTTTAGCAAAATAATAATGCATTGTGGGGTGTATAACATAAGAGTAAAATGTGATAATAGCGCAAAGGAATGAGGAAGGAATGGAAGTATTCTGTTGTAGTGATTTGGTTATTACATTATGTATGAAGTAGTATAGTATTATTTGAAGGTAGACTGTGAAAAAATTAAGATGCCTATTGAAATTGCCAGAGTACTGTTGTATTATTGTAATGACCTCCTAACTAATCTCCTTGCTTCTGTCCTTCTCAATTCAGCAGCTAAATTATATTGTATCATACCTCTGCTCAAAACTTTCTGAGGACTGCCCACATCAGAGCAAAAACTAGTGTTTTATCAATCCATTTATAATTTGGTCCAAAACTACTTCTCTGACCTCATCTCTAACCTCTGCCCCTATCACTGTCTCTACTGCAGACATGAATCCTGCTTACTATTCTTTGAACCTGGCTGGCGAGGTCCTTCCTCTCAGTCTTTGCTCTTGCTCTCTCCTTTTCCACTACCACTCTTCTTCCCAAATATCTGGTTTACTTCCTTCCCTCCTTCAAATCTTTCAAACTTTGGCTTTTCCTGTAATCTTCTCTGAACACCAGTTTTAAATGGCAAGCTACCATTTGCCCTTCTGGCAATTCCTGTATCTCTTCCTGGCTTTATTTTATTTATAGTGCTTTTTATTTTCTAAGGTATTATAAACTTTACTTATTTGTTTAATTTATTGTCTGTCCCTGTCCCCAAAGTCTATTGCAACATAACTTCACATGACTAGATGATTTTTTTTTCCTGCTTGGTTCACTAATACATCCACAGGACCTAGAATAGTGGCCAATATGTAGTAGGCACACAATAAATATTTGATTGAATAATAGGATCCATGGTCAATAAAGCCTGGGAGCTCCAATAAGAGCACCAAGACTCCTCTTTGCTGTTGCTGCCCCTCCGAGTTTGTCTCTGAATGCCAGCATATAGAATATAGCCCTTTCCCTGCCCCATCGGCAATTTCCCAGTCATCTCCCAGTTCTCAAGGCTGCAAAAAATTAGGAGGGCATTCCTTAGCACAGAGAGACTTGACAGTCCTGCTCTAGGCTTTTTATTCACCCTGACAAATGTAACAACCTGTTTTTGTCTTTAAAGCATTTCTGTGTCTGGTGTCTGGAAAGTAGCCACTCTGAGAAGGCCTTTTTTTTTTTTTTTTTTTAAATTTCAAAGTGAACTTGTGGTCTTTTTTGAGTTTTGATTTTTATCTTTTGGAACAGTCGGCGCCTGCAGCTGTGTTGCACTTGAGACTTGGAATCTTTCATCCCTGACAGCAGGAGGATAAAAGGGGGCTTACCGTGGTCTACTAAGGAGCCTTTCTTTAGCTTCAGGCAGCAATGGATGTAAGCAAAGGCAAAATGACCACAAGACTCTTGCTTTTTCCTGGGGCTGGGGTTGAGGAAAGGATAGAGCCCATTTTGCCCTACACTAATTAATTTATTTTGCAGACACAGCATTTGTCTGTTTCCAAGTCTGCCTCTATGCCCCAAGGATGGAGTTTTGGTGGGAAAGCCCAGAGCACTTTGATTCCAGCATCAGTCTTTGGCAGCCAAGTTCCCTTGACATCCAGAGCACTGAAAGGAAAAGTCAGTACAAGACAAATGGGCAGACATTGAATGGTCTAAGGTAAAGTTTGAGACTAAAGCCTGCTTCACTAGTAATGAAAAAGTACCTTTTAGGTAATACTTTTGCACCATATTTGAAGGTTAAAAGATTAGGTGGTTATTTGTTGTTTTAAGCTGGCTTTATCTTTACGTATGCCCAGAAAATGAATAGTGGTAGTTTCCATTAGTAAATTTAATTTTCTTTTGAACTGATGATCAAGATAGCAGTGCTTCTCCATTTCCCTAACATATTCAGCATAGCTAACCTTCTAGATTTATTTCTGTAACAGTAGTGAATAAGGCTTTTCTGGGCTCAGGATTTTTGAGCATTTGCTGATGGTTAGACATGTTAGCTATTTTGCCGCTACGCTACAAACTAAGTTTTATCTTCTTTTCTTGACTCTTTCTTCTGTCCCCCAGTTCATTTCCTGGCATCCTGGAGGAGGACAGCACTTTGTGAATTGGAAATTAAAAAGACAGGTTAAGCTGGGTGTGGTGGCTCATGCTTGTAATTCCAGCACTTTGGGAGGCCGAGGAGGGCAGATCACTTGAGGTCAGGAGTTTGAGACCAGCCTGGCAACCTGTCTGTACTAAAAATACAAAAATTAGCCGGGTATGGTGGTGTGCACCTGTCCAAGTAGTCCCAACTACTTGAGAGGCTAAGGCAGGAGAATCGCTTGAACCTGGGAGGTGGAGTTTGCAGTGAACCATGATCGCACCACTACACTCCAGCCTAGGCAACAGAGCAAGACTCTGTCTCAAAAAAAAAAAAAAAAAAAAAAATGAGAAAAAGTCTGTGTTGATCTGTAGTTAGACAAGGGAAGAAGGGGCTTGACTAGAAAGTAAAGAATGCAATCAGGTTGGTGGCTAGGATAAGAGTGTTACATTGTGTCCCTTGCTTTTTTACTACGGTCTTTCTTAGTTTACTGTTAGAGATACTTTCAGCCTCATAAGAGATTAATTGCCCAAACAAGTTATGAAAGGTCTCAGATGATTTCAATATACTTCTGATGCTTTCATTTTATTTTTAGTCAAGATTCTTTTGGACCCAGTGGACAGAAATCCAAGTTATGTTAACTTGAATGGTAAAAGAGAATTTTTGGTTCACACAACTTTGAAGTGAAGATTTATCACAGTTTTAGGCACAGCCTGATCCAGGGGACCAAGCGAAGTTATCAAGACTTGGTCTGTCTCTCACCTCTGTTTGTCTCTATGGATCTCATATTTTGTTATAGAATATAGGCTTTCTCTGTGTAACAGGGAAGATAGTGGGATAGTGTTTGATTCACATCCTTCTGACCAGTGACTCAAAATTCAAGCCCTTCCTCCATTAGCTCCAAATCTAACAATTCTTGGGTGAGAAATCTGATGGAACCAATTGCATCCCACACCCGGCTCTGAGGACAGGAGGACAGAGTATTACGATCCTCAGCCCTATTAGAATTGCCTGTTTGAATGTGGGAGACATTGTTTAATTAAGTTTGGGTAGAGATTTTACAGTTAATTTTTATTTTCTTCTGCTGCTTACAAGTGCATAAAAGATCACTTTTGCATTGCCATGGTCTGAATAAGATGGTATGTAAATAAGTTCTAACCCCAATATCAAGATTTAATAGTTGTATCTCATAATTATCATTTTTGCATGGCATAATACACCTCGGGGCAGGTAGGGGTAGAATCATCTTAATTTTTCATTTAAAGAAACTAATCCTCTGACAGATTAGGAACTCAGAAGCCTTAAGAAGAGCCAAGCAAAAGAGCAAAAGCAATTGAATACACACTCTCTTTTATGTTCATTTTTGGGGGGCTTAACATTCTATGAGTAGAAATGAAATATTAAAATCTAAGTACAGTACATATTTCATAATTTACCTTGTGTATTATCAACAGCAAAAATTAAAATATAGACTGGGCTCCTCCAATTTTCCTCCTTGCTTTCCTTAATTTTACTAACTTCCACTTTACTCTTTTGGGAATGCATGAGTCAATCAACCAAAAAGTATTTACCTTCTGTAGACCTAAAAGTTCTTAAAGGCAGTAAGCTTATCTTGATTTACAGTATGACCCACAGTAGTAGACACTCACATGTAACAAGAAATAGGGGCTTAATGAATATATAAATGAATAAGTTTAAATTAATGAGTACATGAATAAATAAGTGAAGAAAAAGAGCCATAGTCTCTTCTGATTTTCCTACTTTACCAGGCTTTCAGTAAAATAATCATACCCAGCCACAAGAGAAAAGCAATTGCTTCATCACTTTTTCTTATTTTAGAGTTGTATTTTCTATATTATGCCAAAATATTGTTATAGTTATTTATTTTATTTCTAGAGTTGTATTTTTCTATATTATACCCAATGCTCTCATTTCAAGAAAAATACTGCAGCTCTTTATCTATTGCTGCATAACTAGTCACCCCAAAATTTAGTTGTTTAAAGCAACCATTTATTATCTCTTGCTATTCTGTGACTTGACTGTATACTGCTGGGTGGTTCTTCCACTGCATGTAGTGTTAATTGGGGCTGCAATGATCTCAGTGTTCAACAGGCCTGAGATGCTAAGATTGCTTACACACATGACTAGCTTTGGTGCTGGTTACTGAAGCTGCTGACTGGCACATCCTGGTTCTGCTCCCTGTGACCTGCTGCATGGCTTGGGCTTCTCACTCCACAGTGGTATGGTTCCCAGAATGTTCCAAGAAGGTGATAGCAAAAGCAACAGATCTCCTTTGCGCTAGTTTGGAAGTATCTTAGTCACTTCTACCACATTCCATTGGTCAAACCAAGTCACAGGGCAAGTCTATACTTAAGGGGAGAACAATAGGTTTTGCCTTTCAATGAGCACAGTGACAAAGAATTTGCAGCCATCTTTCTGCTACAGTGGCATTTCTTTAGGACAAAGATATTTGTTGAATAAATTAATATACTCATGAATGAATGAAAGATATGGGACATGTCTGAATTCAATCCTAGCTCCATCATTTATTTAAAGTGTGGTCTGATCAAGTTATTTAAACTTGCTGAGACTCAATTTTCTCAACTGTAAGTAGAATTGTTTTAAGGATTAAATGAGGTCACTATGTAAAGTATTTAAGTCTGATTCAGTTCTGTTGTATATACTCAAGAAATTGTTAACGATTATTGTTTTTGTTGTTATTATTAGTTGAATAGTTACAGATCTATAAAGGGCAGAAATAATCAACTGCACTCAGATATTCATTTTAAATGAAGTGTTAAATGCCTTTTTAAAAGTAATCAGTACTGAGATTATATGAAAGCATCTTGGTATTCCCAGGTACTTGAATTAAACTGAAATTCCTATTTTTACTGATTGATCTTTTTTCCTGCTGAGTTTAGTGATTGTTCTGTGGATAGGGTAGGCAATGCATCAGAACAATATAAAGGCTGGCATATTCAGGTCCAGGGCTGTCATATTTTACTGATGTTAGATTTGTGGAAGATACTTAGTAGAAAATGAAAAGCCTTATAGGGTTTTCACTTTTCAAAATTTGCTTTCCGTGAGTCAGAGTAAAAGATCAGAGAGATTTTTAAATAAACCTATTGAACTAATAATATGAGAACTGAAAAGTGAGCCAATCTAGTTTTCCTCCTGACTTTGAAATGGTGTTTCATTATTCACAAATAATCTTTCTGAACATTTTGATGCACTTTTATAAAAATAGATTTTGAAATAGTACTTAAATATTCAGTTCGGGGGTCTTTCAGAAGTGAATAACAATTTTTGTCTCATCACTAACGTGTGCTCATTACAATTTAAAACACATTTCTTGATGTGGTTGTAATTCTTGATAGTTCAATCTGAGGTACACTTCAGATGTTTAATAATCTTATCTTGCCACAGTTTGGTACAGGTAGAGTATCTGTTATCTTAAATGCTTGGGACCAGAGTGTTTTGGATTTCATTTTATTCAGAATTTGGAATATTTACATATACATAATGAGATATCTCAGGGAAGGGACCCAAGTCTAAACACGAAATTCGTTTTTGTTTTATATACATCTTATGCACATAGCCTGAAGGTAATTTTGTACAATATTTTAAATAGTTTTGTGCATGGAAAGGTTTTGACAGCATTTTGACTGCAACCTGTCACATGAGGTGTGGTGTGGCATTTTCCACTTGTGTCATCATATTGTGGGCTCAAAAAGTTTTGGGTCTTGCAGCATTTGGATTTTAGATTTTCAGACTAAGGATGCTCAACCTGAAGCAAAGTTAGAGCCATCATTTTGATAACTTGTTGTTATTTTATTTTGGCTTTTAAATAAGACAAGATTTTGGGGTAAAGTTTCTTTAAGATACTTGCCATGTTCTTCAATCAAAAATGTGTTAAGCATATCTAGAAGGATTTAAAGCTGAATTTTAATGATTCTTTCAGGGCACAAAATAATATAAATTGAATGTCTACTTGAAGCCAGGAGAATTCAAGTTCTCAGAAACTAATACTTTAAGGTAGGTATTACTCATTAGCCTCATTTTGTAAAATAGAAGCAAAGGCTCAGGGAGCTGAAAACACTTTTTCAAGGTCATATAACCAATATGGCAGAGTCAGGACTTAATGTAAGGTCTGCCTTGTTTCAAAAGATTTTGGTCATCCACAATACAAAATACTATTTTTTAGGGTTCGTATCATCTTACCTGTTCTTCATGATCATTTGAAATATTAATGATGAAAATTAGAGGGCATAGGAAGGGAGTTCAGTGTAAGACTAGTAAGCCCCAAGGGAAATTAGTTGGAAAATTTCTAATTTACACAGAATTTTATAGAGGGGAAGCATACCTTAGAGATGATCTGTCACATCTAATCCAACCTCATTGTGCATATGGTGAGGGTGAGATGCTGATTGTTTGGGTTCCCACAGTGAAAAGGAGGTTGACTAGATTAGAAACAGGCTTTCATCTCTAGAAAAAAATATTTTCCAATCACTGGAAGACCATACCCCTCTGTAATACCAATGCTTTTGAACTTCTCTCCTATGCCTATAATATCTACCATTTTATGGTGGTCAGGGATATAACTAGGTACTTTGCAACAGTATCTCATTTGGCTTCTATAGCAGCTTGTTGAGATAAATAGAATAATCCCTCAAATAGTAGTGAGTGTTGGAACTGGGAAAAACTAAATAAATATTCTTTGTCAATAGGTGAATTGGGGAGTCAAGCCCAAGTCTATTTGACCAAGCTATGATGGCCCCCACGAGAAGGTTAAGTGTGGCAATCTGATTAGAAAAGAGGTTTAGGGGAGGGCACTTGAAGCTACCTGGATTGAGGAAGATCACTAGAATCCTACCAAGGTCTTAACTTAGAATTGCCGATGACTCTTTCCCAAGCACCTGCTGCTTGGAATCTACCTCATTACATGCTGTGCTGAAACCAGATAGTCAGGATTATATCCTGTGCCTGATTTTAAGGTCTTGTTCCTTTGGATGTTGTTGATTATGATAACTCCTGTAAAAAATAACGAATACATTTTAGGCTATTTGCAGAAAGGCGAGTGAATTAATTTTGAATCTGTGAGTGATAACAGTGGGTTATCAAGAAAAATACTGGACCAAGTCCTACTAGGCTTCTAAGAAGTAATTCACTCATATGCTATGTTAAAATTTTTCTGTTCTTATCTTTATTTCTTTCCATTTCCTTTGTTCTTTACCTTGTGCTCCCGATTCTCTGTTCTCTCTCTTAACAGTAACGTTATGCAACTGCCATTTTTTTTGTACCCATTGCTTCCTTGTATTCTCCATCCATCAATCAATAAGCCTTGGGCTTCCAGGACTCTGCTTCTTTGGATCCAAGCCTGGCCTGCCCTCTCTGTTATTTCTGGTGCATCCAACCTCTAATTTTAACTTTGCTTGACCCTATCATGTAAAAATGACTATTTAGAACAAATCATTTTAACCTACTCAAACTATAGCATTAGCACATATTAAAAATAAGTCTATATTAGGACAATATAAAGTCATTCTGGCTTGAGTATATCAGAATCAATAAAGTAGGAAACTCAGGACAAATGCAAGCTTTAGGAATTTTTCATCTCTCTGTGTATACATATCTGTGTATATGTATACATACTATGCTCGGCTTGCTAGATTCTAATGTTTACAGACATACTTCAGATACAATGTAGGATTCTCTTTTGCTATTCAGTATTTTATTTTGTATTGGAATAACCTATATTGTTCACTTTGGGGACTTTGAAACTAAAGTACCTAGGTTAACATCCACTATTAGCAAGTGGACTTCATGGAATGCATATTGAGTACAAACTTCATTCTTGGTTTTAGCTTGGTTTTATACTCTATTTGCCTTTTGCTTCATCTTGTTTATTTTACTTTGACATCTTTGAAATTGCTTTAAATTCCTTTTAGAATTAAATAGTATATATA
>NW_016804853.1:1472233-1475493 GCF_001698545.2 Rhinopithecus bieti
ATATATATATATACAGTAAAACATATATACATTAGAGTTAAGTATTTACACTTAACATTATTATTTATGAGCTATTTAGAGATACATTTAATTTACTTAGCTTGAAAATAGTCACTTATCAGGCTGGGCACAGTGGCTCACACCTGTAATCCCAGCACTTAGGGAGGCCATAGGTGGTTGGATCTCTTGAGGTCAGGAGTTCAAGACCAGCCTCTGCCTGGCCAACATGGTGAAATTCCGTCTCTACTAAAAATACAAAAATTAGCGTGATGGTGCATGCCTGTAATCTCAGCTACTAGGGAGGCTGAGGCAGGAGAATCGCTTGAACCCAGGAGGCAGAGATTGCAGTGAGCCAAGATTGTACCACTGCACTCCAGCTTGGGTGACAGAGCGAGACTCCATCTCAAAAAAAAAAAAAAGTCACTTGTCCCTAGTAAGCAGAAAGAATGTTCATTGTACTTAATCTGTTGTCTGTTTCTAGCCACAGGGGATTGTGAAATGGGAGAAAAAAGAACAGAAAACAAGGAACAGAAAATAATCACTTTAAAATAATTTGCAAGGCTGTAGATTCCATGGTATATTAATTTTTCTAAACCTGTTAACAGTTAAAATAATTTTTTAAATCTTTATCTTGAAAAGGTGGATACAATGTCTGAAAGCATTTCTAAGAAAAAATTTCAGTTTTATTTTACAAATGTAGTGGGCAGCAATGTATAAGTAATAAATGTATCATTATTTAGGAAGAAGAGCTAAAGGCTATTTTTTGTTTCAACTAGAAGTTATGAAGAGTTGGATTTTCCCTGAGGAGCTAATTATTTGCTGAGATTACTATAGTAACAGATTTTACAAGGAGATCAAGATTCTGGTAAATAGCAATTAAAAATAACTATAGATGTCATTTAAATGGAGCACTGAAACCATATAAGCCTGTTCATTTTTTTAAAAGAATGGCCAAATATATAAATGATTATATTAATTTTGAAGGATTTTTTTAATTAAAAAGTTTTATAATTATGAAGTAATATTTGAATTTTTTTTCTGATTGCCTAGTTTCTTGGCCTACCATTATAAAGGCAATAACATTTTATAATTTTCAAGTTGGCATATAAAGTTCATACTCTTTCAGAAGATGTCTTTGTAAAGCACCAAGAGTTATATTATATGGTTCATCCATACTGATCAACTATATGTTGACATCGTTGTAAAATACTATTTTTGGGAATATTCCATGGCAATATATGCTTTCATGAGGTACTTTTGTATTTTCTAGAGTATGTGTTCTGGTAGTGAACCTTCTGCTTCTTGTCCTTGTGACCAGATCCATTCTCTCTTTTTCTGGTAAGAGAACCAGGTTTTTGTGCAAGAGGAAACTATTCCTCCCTTCCAATTAGTATATATAATTCGGACGGCCTTGAGTCCACCTTCTAATCACAAGGTCTGAAACCCAGGCTTGCCCAAAGAGAATACTCACATGCTTTGTCAGGGGTGGGTGTATGACCCAAATCATGTTATGGTCAGTGAGCATAAGTCCTGCCATATTTTGCTGGAGCTTTGGAAAGAGGTTCTTTCTCTTCGTTAGGGTTGCTAAGCTGGGAGAATTTAAGTGGGGAGTTTCTGTTGCTTGTATTTGCCACACTAGAGATAGAGCCATCCCGATAATTACTGTGGTGGCAGAGCCATGCAATGGAAAAATGCTGTGTCCTGATAATCTTGCTGGTGCCCTGGATCTGTCTGTGGCTATAACCAGACATACCCATGGATGTTCTAGCTACTTGCACCACTATTTTACCTCATTTTGAGGTATTATTTTACCTCATTTTGCTTATACTAGTTTGAATTGTGATGATATCATTTGCCAAAAAGGTTGGAAGATTCAGATTGAATTTTAGATAGTCCACTGTACTCTGGGTTACAGTATGTGATTTAATAACAAGATTTAATTTTACTAAGATGAAGCCCATGTTTTTTGTGAAGGAAATTATTGAAGCAATTATCAGGAAAATTCAAGGAAAAGTATTCTTAATTACATATTTTCCACCTAATTATTTGCATTTTAAAAATTTTTAGTAGAACAATATAACTTTGACTAATATTAATCTTGAAAGGATGAGAGGAAAGGAGCAAAGTAAAATGTCAGGAGCACTAGATTAAGAGTGAGAAAATGAATTCTGTTGGGTGGATGTAAAAGGGAATATTCAAAAAGCATGGAGTTGAGCTCTACTGGGCAACTAGCCTAAGATCCAGTGGTCTGACTGGGCCGACATTCCAAGCCTGCTTTGGTAGGTTTCTGTTTCCTCCTCGTTCCCCTCAATATGCTCTTGTATCTTGGTGATATCTTAATATTTTTTAAGTCAGTAGCATAGTTTCCTACAGACCTTTCTGTTATAAAACAGTCTTTATAGTCTCCTTTTGTGATTAGGATTTAATAATTCAGTTACAGCTGGGATTCTTCATCTCCCCTCTCTTTGCTATGTAGGATTTATGTAATTTGGAGGTTATCTGTAATGATGTCTTTGGGCATTGTGAAAACCATGTAATGAGTCTCAGTGATAAATCTGACCTAGAGAAGTTAGAATTACCTAGGATTCTTCTGGGAATATTTTTCAGTCCTAACTGGATAGTGTGCTATAGCAAACAAAGTCAATCCTCTACAAGTCAAGATGCTTAGATCTTGAAAAGAGATATCAAATCTCATCTCTTTTGCCTCCCTTGATAATGGCCCCTACTCAGCTTTTTATGGATTGTGGTTTGCTAAGTTTATAGTTGGAGGAAGAGCACAGACTGGGAGTGAATTGGGAAACATGTTACTATGTATAATGGTGTGTGTGTGTGTGTTTGTGTATGTATATATATTTGTTAACATATATATTTGTTAACATACATATATATAAACACACAAATATACACACACATTTATATATGTCAATCTCTTGTTTATTATGAAGGTTTGTGATGTGACCTTGCTAACCCATATATAATAATATGAAGAAAGTCTCTTGAGTACCTGAAAACTAGATGTATCTCTTTTGTCTATTTGTCGATGCCCACTGACTACTTGGAGGTCAAAACTACTAAGCAGTGCCTGTTACTAGTAACAGGTTCTATTCCTGTTACTAAGTAGCCTTGACCTTGAGCAAGGCACTTTCCTTGTCTGGATATTTGCCACAGATATTTTAAGTTATAAATTTTTTATTCTATGGGAATCTTTTGTAGGTCATTCTAATCTTTTTGTTTGTTTGTTTGTTTGTTTGTTTGTTTTT
>NW_016804853.1:1478288-1515842 GCF_001698545.2 Rhinopithecus bieti
CCAGGTGAGGCGATGCCTCGCCCTGCTTCAGCTCTCGCTGGTCAGGCTGCAGCAGCTGACCAGCACCGATTGTCCGGCACTCCCTAGTGAGATGACCCCAGTACCTCAGTTGAAAATGCAGAAATCACCGGTCTTCTGTGTCGCTCACGCTGGGAGTTGGAGACTGGAGCTGTTCCTATTCGGCCATCTTGCTCCGCCCCTCGGTCATTCTAATCTTAACACCAGAAATATTTTGAGCTGAAAAGTGTGGGTAGTCATATTATTTCAGTTTCTTTAGCATTTCGTTCTTGCTTAATTATCTAATTTTGTTCTCTGTATCCTTGGGGGAGCACAGCACACTACATTAACATAAATATTCTAACTAGAGAGAAAACTGAGTGATGAATCCAGTATTCTATGTGCTTATCAAGAAAGATTACAGTGAATCAGAGCATCCTTCTGAGACATTTCGTTTACTTCTGATACAGGTTGTCCTTCATGTAACCTCCACCTTGAATTCTCTCACCTTGGTGATCTTCAAACTAGAACACTAACAGGTTCCTTTTATATTGCCACTTGTTATAAAGATAGACGGTTTCTGACAATAACTTGTACAGATTTGGTGACACGTTTGAAAATAGCATAGTGTTTCCTAGAAAAGTGCTGTCTTCTGGACGCATCATTGATTTTTTTCCTTCTACCATTCTGTTTCTTACCAAGTGTACTACCAGATTTCTTATCAATCTTATCAGAGATGTGAGAAATGCAATATTCCTCTGGGAATATTATTTATGTTGTGTCTTTCCAAAAATGCAATGGAAATAGAGACTCTATAACTTCATACAATTTTTCAGACAGAATTGGAATACTAAAATTGTAGAACAATTGTATATTATAGCTATAAAACAACCACTTGTTAATTTTAACATTAATTATCTTAATTATTAAAATAAAGAAGAGATACTTTCAAAATTTATATCAGTAAATTTGCATCATAAAGTAGTGATTATGACTTCAAGTTTATGAATGATAGGTATTTAAGGACAATTAACGAACAGAACACTTCTGTGTATTTTATGCAAGAGTTAATATTAGCTAGGATAATCTACTATTTTAGAAAGTTGAGCTTCATCTACGTTTGCTTTATACATAGAATGCTAAGGCCGAATGGGAACTTATCCAACTCTTACATTTTATAGATGATGAAACTGACCAAAAAAAGGTAAATGATTTACCTGAAGTGTATCATTTACCTTTTTTCATCAATTTCATCATCTATAAATGTGTATTGTGATAAAGATGAGAAAAGATCACAGATCTCCTAATAGTCACTTATTTTTTTATTTTAAAAGTTTCTTTTATAAATAAAGACCAATTATTTTCATTCTTAGGGCATTTTAGAGTAGGTATCTTTGGGAGTCTCCCTTATTTAATAAAACGTGTTTTAGTAAAAAATTGAAAACAATAGCACTTAATTAAAAACAACAAAGATCAGTTTGTAATTAAGTTAACATAGATAACAATCTAAGCCAAGTATTACTTTTGTTTTTTATACCCAAAGCCTATGTTTTCAAAATGGAAAGAGCCTTTGGCTCTTTTCATTTCTCTTTTCTATGCCTTCAGAAAGTTGGTCACATTTCTTCAGGTCTACAAGAGCTGATAATCTATTTTAATGATTTTATTCAAGAAACCAGGATGAATCCTCAGATGGACAGTTTATAATACACAGACATAAAAGGAATCTTCTAAAGGCATCTTTTATAGTGTTGTTCACTTATTTATATTGTGGATATGGCTAATTTAACAAGTTTTTTTTTTTTTTAATTTTAGCTGTGGATTCAGTATAGTGTTTAGAATTATTTTCTGTCTTTATGCAAATATTTGTGCAGATATGTATTTGTGTAGAATCTTTATTTGTGGTAATCACAGGTAACATATGCACAAAAGTAATGTACGTATTTTAAAAAGCGCAAGCATATAGCTAGTGAATTTTCACAAAGTGAGCATACCTATTTTAGCACTATGCAGATCAGAATAAAACGGTATCAACTCTTGAAAACCTCCTAATGTGCCCTACCAGTCTTCAGCCATGCCTCTCGCTTACCATGCCCAGAATCAGCTGTTCTCCTGACTTCTATAATCACTAATTAGTTTTTCCTGGTTTTGACCAATACATTAATGGAACCATATATTAGGTACGCTTTTATGAATGATTTTCTTCATTTAATGTTGTATTTGTGAGATCTATCCATATAGTTGCAAGTGACTGTAGCTTCTTCATTCTCATTGCTGTGTGGTATTCCATGGTATGAACACATCATAATTTATTCTATTATTGATGGGCATTATGTCATTTGGCTATATAGATAGTGCTACTCTGAACATCCTGCACATGCATCCTGCACAAATACATATATATTTCTGTTTGATAAATACCTAGAAGTAAAATTATTGGATCATAAAGTATATATGTCCAGTGTCTGTAAATACTGCTGAACAATTTTCCACATTTTTATTCCTAGCAGCAGTATGAAAATTATAGTTTTTCCCCAATTTCATCAACATTTCGAATCGTTAATCCTTTAAATATTGCCATTCTGAAGGTCTGGAGAAAAGGGAACCCTTGCATACTGTTGGTGGGAATGTAGATGGGTACAGCCATTGTGGAAACAGTATGGAGGTTCTTAAAGGAATTAATAACAGAACTACCTTATGATCCAGCAATCCTCTTCCAAGCATTTACCCAAAGGAAATGAAATCACCATCTTGTAAAGATATGTGCACTCCCAAGTTCATTGCAGCACTATTCACAATAGCCAAGATACAGAAACAACCTAAGTATCCATCAATGGATGAATGGATAAAGAATTCAATTTTAAAACAGGATAAGATTCTGCTATTTCCCACAACATGGACAGACCTAGAGGATGTTATGCTAAGTGAAATAAGCCAGACATGGAAAGAAAAATATGTCATACTCTCACTTATATGTGGAATCTGCTGGGTGGGTTGGGCGGCAGAGGAAAGTCAAACATATAGAGATAGAAAATAAAACAGTAGTTACAAGGGTTGGGGTTGGGAGGAGAAATGGGGAGATGTAGGTCAAAGGATGTGAAATAATAAATATGATGGATTAACAAGTCAAAAGATCCAATGTAAAACATGAGGAATATGGCTGATAATAGTGTATTGTATTCAAGACTTTTGCTAAATGAGATTATAGCAGAGTAACTATGTGAGATGATGGATTTTTTTTTTTTCATAGTTTTGCTCTTGTCACCCAGGCTGGAGTGTGTGGTGCAGTCGCGGCTCACTGCAACCTCTGCTTCCCGGGTTAAAGTAATTCTCCTGCCTCAGCTCAGCCTCCCAAGTAGCTGGGACTACAAGCACCTGACACCACACCCGGCGAATTATTGTTATTATTGTTATTTTTAAGACAGAGTCTCGCTCTGTCGCCTAGGTAGGAATGTAATGGTGCAATCTTGACTCACTGCAACCTTCGCCTCCCTGGTTCAAGTGATTCTCCTGCCTCAGCCTCCCAAGTAGCTGAGACTACAGGCGCCTGCCACCACACTTGGCTAATTTTTTGTATTTTTAGTAGAGACGGGGTTTCATCATGTTTATCAGGCTGGTCTTGAACTCCTGACCTCAGGTGATCCACCCAGCTCAGCCTCCAGAGTGCTGGGATCACAGGCATGAGCCACCGTACCTGGCCAATGATGGATATGTTAATTTGTTCCACTATAGAAACCATTTTACTATATATCTTATATCATCATGTTATGTACCTTAAATATATACAATAGTATTTATTTTATAAATATTGCCATTCTGGTAGTTACACAGCAGTGTTTTATGGTGGTATTAATTTGCATTTCCTTAAAAATTAATAAAGTTGAGCACCTTTTCAAACATTTATCAACCATTCAGAATATCCTCTTTTGGAAAGTGCTTGTTCAAGTTTTGTACCCATATTTTTTTCTATTGAGTTACCTTCTTCTTCTTATTATTTTGCAGGATTTAAAAATATATCTATACAAAGTATACATATACTGCAAATAACATTTTCTACTCTGTGGCTTGCCTTTTAAATATCTCTTTTGGTGAACAGAAGTGCTTAATTTTAATGTACAATTGACCCTTGAACAACATGGGGGTTTTTACCTCCATGAGGTGAAAAATACATGTTTGGCCCAGCACGGTGGTTCACGCCTGTAATCCCAACACTTTGGGAGGCTGAGGTGGGTGGATCACCTGAGGTCAGGAGTTCAAGACCAGACTGGCTAACATGGTGAAACCCCGTTTCTACTAAAAATACAAACAATTAACCAGGCATGGTGGCACGCACCTATAATCCCAGCTACTTGGGAGGCTGAGGCAGGAGAATCACTTGCACCCAGGAGGCAGAGGTTGCTGTGAGCCGAGATTGCGCCATTGCACTCCAGCCTGGGCAACAAAAGCGAAACTCCATCTCAAAAAAAAAATAGTGTTTAACTTTTGATGACCCAAAAACTTAGCTACGAATAGCCGACTGTTGACTGGAAACCTTACTGATAAACAGTTGATTAACACACATTTTTTATGTTATGTATATTACATAATGTATTCTTATGATAAAGTAAGCTAGAGAAAATGTTATTTAAAACTCGTGAGGAAGAGAGAATGCATTTTTAGTATTGTATAATATTGCTCAATATCATGAGTTTACATTGTCTGTTTACAAGATGAATTGTTTATCTGACATGGTGGGCAACTACAGCTGCAGACTTCATTCTGTGGTACAAATCAAACAATTCAACATTTTATTGGAATGTCGTGACTTTTCTCTGCTTTTGGGAGCACTTCCAGCATCACTAGTGGCATTTCATATGGGTCCTTTTGGTGTTATTCTAGGTTTATGGTATGGCACTAAACACAGTGAAAAATCGCTAAGAACTTTTTATTGCAATAAACAATTTACTGGAGAGAGGAACTGCTTGAGCAGAGATGATTAGCATCACAGTGTGTTTTAAGTAGATACGTGCAACACTTGAGCTCAGCAGAACAGCAACAGGAGGTAGCTACAAAATTATTACAGAAGTACAGTATGTACTACAGTTAATTTTATGCATTTATGATTTAATATTGTATCTTTATGTTTGTTTACATTTCTCTCAACTATGAATACTGCCATGTAAGGTCTTGTGTTTGTATACCTAAGTTTTGATAATTTTAACTTTTTATAATAGATTTGCATATATTTTATGGTATTAAATTATAAAACAGATTAGAATCTACATATATTTTGTGCATTCATGACATACATAACTGTTTCTTTGTTTCTTTTGATATTTTTGGACTATGCTACGTGGTTCATCTGTGAGTTTTTTATAATTGTGGCAAATCTCCAAAAAATTTTCCAATACATTTATTGAAAAACTGTGCATATAAATGTGCCTGCACAGTTCGAACCCTTGTTAGTCAAAGGTCAACTGTAATCCAGTTCATCAATCCTTCTCATTACGGTTAGTGTCTACTGTTCTGCTTAAAAAATCTTTGTCTACTCAAGTCATAAAAATATTTTCCTATGATATCTCCTAGAAATTTGTGGTATTACTTTAATATTTAGATTACAGTTAAATTAAGTGGTCATATGAGTGTAAGATGATTTTGATTTTATTCCATTTATATATTTGTCTATCCTTAGGCAAAACATTCTATCTTAATTATTATAGTTTTGAATAGGTCTTCTTATCTGGTAGCATAAGTCCTCTAGCTTTGTTCTTTTTCAGGTTATTCCTGGATATTCATGGCCTTTTGCATTTGTATATACATTTTACAAGTAGTCTATCAATTTATATTTTTAAAATACTAGCTAGAATTTTGATTGTAATGATGCTGATCATCATTGCAATCAGCATATTGCATGATGCTGATGCAATAGGGATAATTGTCATTTTTACAATATTGAGTTTTCTATTAATAGTTCACAAACATTGTATAGCCTTCCATTTAATTACTTTTTCTTTAATATGTCTCAATTATTTTTTTAAAATAAGCTTTAGTTTTTAGCTCAATTCTAGTTTCACCACCAAATTGAGAGGAAGGTTATAGATTTTCCATCTACTTTTCCACTACTCCCACATACATAGCCTTCCCCATTATCAATATCCTGTACCAGAGTGGTACATTTGTTGCAATTGATGAACCTACATTGACATATTATCACCCAAAGTTTATAGTATACATTAGGGTTCACTTTTAGTATTGTACATTCTATCATTTTGCATAAATATCTGATGACATGTATCCACCATTATTCTATCATACAGAGTATTTTCAGTGCCCTACAAATTATCTGTGCTCAGGTGGGCATGGTGGCTCATGCCTATAATCCCAGCACTTTAGGAGGCAAAGGTTGGTGGATCACTTGAGGTCAGGAGTTTGAGACCAGCCTAGCCAACATGGTGAAATCCCATCTGTACTATAAAAATACAAAAAGTAGCTGGGTGTGGTGGCAGACACCTGTATTCTCAGCTATTCAGGAGGCTGAGCCAGGAGAATCACTTGAACTTGAAAGGTGGAGGTTGCAGTGAGCCCAGATTGCACCACTGCACTCCAACGTGGGTGACAGAGCAAGACCCTGTCTCAAAAAAAAAAAAAAAAGAGAAAAAAAAAAGAAAAAAGAATTTTCCATGCTCCATCTATCACCTATTCCTCCCTCCCTTCTAAATCCTAGCAACCAGTGATCTTTTTACTGCCTCCATAGTTTTGCTTTTTCCAGAATGTCATATAGTTGGAATCATACAGTATGTATCCCTTTCAGATTGGCATCTTTCACTTAGTAATATGCATTTAAGTTTCCTCAATATCTTTTCACTAGCTTGATAGCTTATTGTTTTTTATTACTGAGTAACATCTTATTGTCTGTATCTACTACAATTTATCCATTTACCCATCGAAGGACGTTTTGGTTGCTGGCGATTATGAATAAAGCTGCTATAAATAGCCATGTTCGGGTTTTTGTGTGCACGTAAGTTTTCAACTTATTTGGATAAATACCAAGGATCATGATTGCTGGATTGTATCATAAAAGTGTATTAGGTTTTAAACATTTTAATAATATTACTTTTAATTGACAAATTGTAATTATATACATTTGTGGATTCCAATGTGATGATTTGATAGATTTATACAGTGTAAAAAGATTACATCAAGCTAATCAGCATAGCAATCATGTCACTTACCTACCATTTTTTATGTTGAAGCATTTGAAATTTACTTTTAGTTATTTAGAAATATACAGTACATTATTATTGACTATAGTCACCCTGCCATGCAATAGATCTCAAAACCTATTGCTCCTGTCTGCCTGAAACTTTGTACTCTTTGATCACTATCTCCCATTCCCTCCCTCCTCAGCCTCCTAGCCTCTGGTAACCATCGTTTGACTCTCTACTTCTATGAGTTCAACCTTTTTAGATTTCAAATATGAGTGAGTTAATGCAGTATTTGTCTGCCTGTATGCGATTTATTTCACTTAGCAAAATGTCCTCCAGGTTCATCCATGTTGTTACATTTGAGAGTGTGTTTAGTTTTGAAAGACACTGACAGATTGTATTCCAAAGTGGCTGTACCATTTTGTGTTCCTACAAGCAACGAATGAGAGTTCTTGTTGTTCCACATGCTCATGAGTATTTAGCAATGTCAGTGTTTTGGATTTTGGCCATTCTATTAGATATGTGGTAGTATCTCATTGTCATTTTAATTTACAATAACCTAATAATATATGACGTTGAGCATCCTCTCATATGCTTATTTGCCATCTGTATATCTTCTCTGGTGAGGTCTCTGTTCAGGTCTTTTGCACATTTTAAGGTTGGGATTTTGTGTGTATGTTTTCTTATTAAGTTTTAAGACATCTTTTAAGAACCACAGTGTTACTAGACTTAGGGTGCCCCTGAAAGCAGAAACAACTTAGATCACAACATCCACGTTCTTTCAAATATCTGGAAAGGACAGCTACAAATAAGCCCAGATAGTGCATACTACAATAAATACTGAGCTCTTCAATGCCCAGACAATGAAGAACATCTACTAGCATCAACACCATCTAGGAAAATTTGACCACACCAAATGAACTCAGTAAGGCACCAGGGACCAATCCTGGAGAAACAGAGATATGTGACCTTTCAGGTAGAGAATTCAAAATACTCATGTTAAAGAAACTCAGAGAAATTCGAGATAACACAGAGAAGGAATTCAGAATTCTATCAGATAAATTTAACAAAGATGTTGAAATAATTTAAAAGAATCAAGCAGAAATTCTGGAGATGAAAAATGCTATTGGCATACTGAAGAATGCATCAGAGTCCTTTAATAGCGGAGTTAATCAAACAGAAGAAAATTAGTGAGCTTGAAGACAGGCTAATTGAAATACACAGTCAGAAGAGACAAAAGTAAAAAAGAATAGAAAACAATGAAGCACACCTACAGGATCTAGAAAATAGCCTCAAAAGGGAAAATCTAAGAGTTATTGGCCTTAAAGAGGAGTTAGAAAAACAGGGGTAGAAAGTTTATTCAAAGGGATAGTAATGAGAACTTTCCAAACTTAGAGGAAAATATCAATATCCTGGTACAAGAAGGTTAAACACCAAGCAGATTTAACCCAAAGAAGAGTACCTCGAGGCATTTTATAATCAAACTCCCAAAGGTCAAGGATAAAGAAAGGATCCTAAAAGCAGCGAGAGAAAGAAACAACATACTACGGAGCTCCAATATGTCTGGCAGCAAACTTTTCAGTGGAAACCTTATAGGCCAGGAGACAGTGGCATGACATATTCAAAATGCTGAAGGGGAAAAACCTTTAACCCCAGAATAGTATATCTGGTAAAAATGTCCTTCAAACATGAAGGAGAAAGAAAAGTTTTTCCCTGACAAACAAAATTGAGAGAGTTCATTAATACCACAACCACCCTACAAGGAATGCTAAAGGGAGTACTTCAATCAAATAGAAAAGGATATTAATGAATAATAGATAATCATCTGAAGGTACAAAACTTACTGGTAATAGAGAGTACACAGAAAAATGCAGAATATTATAATTCTGTAATTGTGGTATGTAAACTATACTTGTACCAAGTAGAAAGACTAAACAATGAACCAATCAAAAATAACAACTACAACAACTTTTTAAGACATAGTCAGTATAACAAGATATAAATAGAAACAATAGAAAGTTAAAACGTGGGAGGACAAAGTTAAAGCAAGTTTTATTAGTTTTCTTTTTCTTGTTTGTTTATGCAAATACTGTTAAATTGTTATCAGGTTAAAAAAATGGATTATAAAATAGTATTTGCAAACCTCATGGCAGCCTCAAACCAAAAAACATACAATGAATACACAAAAAATAAAAGGCAAGGAACTAAATCATATTATTAGAGAAAATCATCTTCACAAAATCAGGAATGAAAGAAAGAAGAGAACAGCACAAAACAAACAGAAGACAAATAACAAAACGGCAGGAGTAAGTTCTTATTTGTCAATAATAACATTGAAGGTAAATGGACTAAACTTTCCAGTCAAAAGTCATAGACTGGCTGAATGGGTGAAAAAAACAATACCTAGTTGTCTGTTGCCTTCAAGAAACACACTTCACCTATAATGACACACAGACTAAAAACAAAGGGATGAGAAATGATATTCCATGCCAATAGAAATCAAATGAGTAGGAGTTGCTATACTTATATCAGACAAAATAGATTTCAAGATAAGAACTGTAAGATGATACAAAGAAGGTCACTGTAAAATGACAAAGAGGTCAATTCAGCAAGAGGATTCTATTAGTCAGGGTTCTCTGGAGGAACAGAACTAAAGGATATATGTATAAATGAAAGGGAGTTTGTTAAGGAGAATTGACTCACACAATAGCAAGATGAAGTCCCATGACAGGCTGTCTGCAAGTTGAGGAGTAAGAAAGCCAGTAGTGGCTCAGTCTGAGTCCCAAAATCTCAAAAGTAGAGAAGCTGACAGTGTAGCTTTCAGTCTGTGGCCAAAGTCCTGAGAACTGCTGGCAAACTACTGGTGTAAGTCCAAGATTCCAAAAGCCAAAGAACTTGGAGTCTGATGTTTGAGAGCAGCAAGCATCCAGAATGAGAGAAAGATGAAGGCTAAAAGACTCAGCAAGTCAGCTAATTCCACCTTCTTCTGCCTGCTTTTTCTACCCATGCTGGCAGCTGATTGGATGGTGCCCACCCATATTGTGGATGGCTCTTCTTGAGGGTGGGTGTTTGTCTCCCAGTCCACTGATGTTAATCTCTTCAGGCAACACCTACAAACACCCAGATACATCCAGAAACAATACTTTGCAGCCTTCAATCCAATCAAGTTGACAATATTAACCATCACAGGGATATAACAATTTTAAATATATATGCACCCAACACTGATGCACCCAAATATATGAAGGAGATATTAGAGCTAAAGAGACCGATAGGCCCCAATACAATAATAACTAGAGACTTCAACACCCTACTTGCAGCATTACACCAGTGTTCCAGACAGGAAAACAACAAAGAAACAGCAGATTTAATCTGCACCATACACCAAATGGATCTAATAGATATTTACAGAACATTTCATCCAACAGCTGCAGAATGCACATTCTTTTCCTCAGCACATGGGTTATTCTCAAGGATAGACCATATGTCACCTCACAAAACAAGTCTTAAAACATTCAAAAAATTGAAATAATATAAAGTATCTTCTCTGACTACAATGGAATAAAACTAGAAATTAATAACAAGAGGAGTTTTGGAAAATATAGAAATACATGGAAGTTAAAATATGTGCTCCTGAATGACCAGTGGGTCAATGAAGAAATTAATAAGGAAATTAAAAATTTTCTTGAAACAAATGATAATGAAACACAACATAGCAAAACCTATGGAATAGAGCAAAAGCAATAGTAAGATAGAATTTTATAACTATAAATGCCTATATCAAAAAAGAGGGAAAATTTCAAATAGACAACCTAACGATGCATCTTAAAGAACCAGAAAAGCCAGAGTAAACCCAGCCCAAAATTAGTAGAAGAAAGGAAATAATAAAGATCAGAGCAGAAATAAATGAAATTGAATTGAGGAAAACAATACAAAAGATCAATGGAACAAAAAGTTGTTTTTTTTTGAAAAGTTAAACAAAATTGATAAACCTTTAGCTAGACTAAGAGAAAAAAGAGAAGATCCAATTAAATAAAATCAGAAATGAAGAAGGAGACATTCTAGCTGATACTGCAGAAATTCAAAGGATTATTGTAGCTACTATGTGCAACTATATGCCAATAAATTGGAAAATCTAGAAGAAATGCGCAAATTCCTAGCCACATACAGCCTACCAAAATTGAGTCAAGACGAAATCCAAAATCAGAACAGACCAAGTAACAAGTAATGAGGTCAAAGCCATAATATTAATAAAAAGTCCCCTAGTAAAGAAAAGTCCAGGACATCAGGGCTTCAAGGCTGAATTTTACCAAACAAGAACTAATACCAGTTCTACTCAAACTATTCAGAAACATAGAGGAGGAAAGAATACTTCCAGACTCATCCTGTGAGGCCAATATTACCCTGATACCAAAACCAGATAAAGACAAATCAAAAAAAGAAAACTACAGGCCAATATCTCTGGTGAATATTGATGCAAACATCCTCAATAAAATACTAGCAAACTGAATTTAACAGTACATCAGAATGCTCATTCACCATCACCAGGTGGGATTTATCCCTGGGATGAAAGGATGGTTCATATGCAAATCAATTGATGTGATATATCATATCATCAGAATGACAGATAAAAACCATATGATCATTTCAATTGATGAAAAAGCATTTGATAAAATTCAACATTGCTTTATGATAAAAACCCTAAAATAACAGGGTATAGAAGGAATATACCTCACTATAATAAAAGCCATATATGACAGACCCATAGCTGGTATCATACTGAATGGGGAAAAAGTGAAAGCCTTTTCTCTAACATCTGGAACATGACAAGGATGCCCATTGTCACCAATATTATTCAACATAATACTGGAAGTCCTAGCTAGAGCAATGAGACGAGAAAAACGTGAAGGGCATCCAAACTGGAAAGGAAGAATTCAGGCTGGGTGCAGTGGCTCACACCTATAATTCCAGCATTTTGTGAGGCCAAGAAGGGTGGATTGCTTGAGCTCAGGCATTCAAGACCAGCCTGGGCAACATGACAAAACCCTGTCTCTACTAATAATACAAAGCATTAGCCAGGTGTGGTGGTGCACTCCTGTAGTCCCAGCCACGTGGGAGGCTGAGACACAATAATTGCTTGAACCCAGGAGGTGGAGGTTGCAGTGAGTCGAGATCATGCCACTGCACTCCAGCCTGGGTGACACAGTGAGACTCTGTCTCAAAAAGAAGAAAAAAAAAGGGAAAGGAAGAATTCAAATTATACTTGTTTGCAGATGATATGATCTTATATTTGGAAAAACCTAAAGACTCCACAAGGAAACAATGAGAACTGATAAATTCAGTAAAGTTGCAGGATACAAAATCAACATACAAAAATCAGTAGCATTTCTGTATACCAACAGTGAACAATATGAAAAAGAAATTAAAAAGCAATCATTTACAATAGCCATACGTAAAATTAAATACATAGGAATTAACCAAAAAAGTGAAAGACCTCTATAACAAAAACTATAAATCACTAATGAAAGAAATTGAAGAGGAGATAAAAAAATGAAAAAATATTCCATGTTCACAGACTGGAAGAATCAATATTGTTAAAATGTCTATATAACCCAAAGTAATATATAGATTCAATGGAATCCCTTTCAAATACCAATAACATTCTTCACAGAAATAGAAAAAACAATTGTAAAATTTATGTGGAACCAGAATATCCAAAGCTATTCTAAGCAAAAAGAACAAAACTGTAGGAATCATATTACCTGACTTCAAATTATACTACATAGCTACAATAACCAAAACAGCATGGTACTGGCATAAAAACAGACACAGAGACGATTGGAGCAGAATAGAGAACCCAGAAACAAACTCACATACCTACAGTGAACTCATTTTCAATGAACGTGCCAAGAACATACACTGGGGAAAAGACAGTCTCTTCAATAAATGGTGCTGGGAAACTGGATATCCATAAGCAGAAGAATGAAACTAGACTCCTGTTACTATATTTTAAAAATTCAAAATGAATTAAAGATTTAAATCCAAGACCTCAAACCATGAAATTACTACAAGAAAACATTGGAAGAAATCTCTAGGACATTGGTCTGGGCAAAAATTTCTTGAGCAATACCCTACAAGCCCAGGCAACCAAAGCAAAAATGGACAAATGTGATCACATCAAGTTAAAAAGCTTCTACACAACAAATGATACAATCAACAAAATGAAGAGACAACCTATAGAATGGGAGAAAAAAATTTGCAAAATACTCATTTGACAAGGGGTTAGTAATCGGAGTATTTAAGGAGCTCAAACAACTCTATAGGAAAAAACATAATAATTTAATCAAAAGGTGAGTGAAAGATTTGAATAGATATTTCTCAAGACATACAAATGGCAAAAACACACATGAAAATGTGCACAGCATCACTAATCATCACAGAAATGCAAATCAAAACTACAATGAGATATCACCTCACTCCAGTTAAAATGACTTATATCCAAAAGACAGGCAATAACAAATGCTGGTGAGGATGTGGAGAAAAAGGAATACTTGTATACTGTTGGTGGGAATGTAAATTAGTATAACCACTATGGAGAACAGTTTGGAGGTTCCTCGAGAAACAAAAATTGAGCTCCCATATTATCCAGCAATCTAACTGTTGTATATATACCCAAAGGAAAGAAAATCAGTGTATGGAAGAGATGTCTACACTCCTATGTTTGTTACAATACTGTCTACAATAAGATTTGGAAGAAACGTAGTTTCCATCAACAGATGAATGAATAAAATAAATGTGGTACATATATACAATGGAGTACCTTTCAGCCATAAAAAGAATGAGATTCATGATTTGTAACAACATGGATGGAACTGGAGATCATTTTGTTAAGTGAAATAAGCCAGACACGGAATGACAAACATCAGATGTTCTCACTTACTTGTAGCATCTAAAAGTCAAAACAAGTTAGCTCATGGATATAGAAAGTAGAAGGATGGTCAGGAAGGGTAGACCATCTGGTAGACCAGAGTCAGGAAGGATAGTCAGGGGCTCATGGGAGAGAAGGTTGGGATGATTAATGGATACAAAAAAAAAAGCTAGAAATAATGAATAATATTTACTATTTGATAACATAACAGGATGACTATAGTCAATTATAACTATATTTCATAATAACTTAAAAGTGCGTAATTGGATTGTTTGCAACTCAATGAATAAATGCTTGAGAGGATGGATACACTATTCATGATGTGCTGATTTCATATTGCGTGCCTGTATCCAAACATATCACGTACCCCATAAATATATATAACTACTATGCATCCACAAAAATTAAAAATTCAAAAAAAATTGGTATAAACTGTGGTGCACAAGGGTAATTTTGTTTCGTGCATAGATTGCATAATGGTGTAGTCAAGGCTTTTAGGTTAGTCATCACAATTTTTAAAAAATATATAGATCTGTTTGAGGCAGGGGTGGAAGGAAGAAGATAGCTGAATAGAAACAGCTCTGGTCTGCAGCTCCCAGCATGATCGATGCAGAAGACGGGTGATTTCTGCATTTCCAACTGAGGTACCTGGTTCATCTCACTGGGACTGGTTGGACAGTGGGTGCAGCCCACAGAGGGTGAGCCGAAGCAGGGCGGGGTGTCATCTCACCTGGGAAGTGCAAGCGGTCAGGGGATTTCTTTTTCCTAACCAAGGGAAGTCGTGACTGACTACCTGGAAAAATGGGACACTCCTGCCCAAATACAGTGCTTTTCCCAAGGTCTTAGCAACCAGCAGACAAGGAGATTCTCTCCTGTGCCTGGCTCGGTGGGTCCCATGCCCACAGAGCCTTGGTCACTGCTAGCGTAGCAGTCTGAGATTGAACTACAAAGCAACCTGGCTGGGGGAGGGGCATACCCATTGCTGAGGCTTGAGTAGCTTAAAAAAAGCAGCCAGGAAGCTTGAACTGGGTGGAGCCCACCGCAACTCAAGAAGGCCTACTGCCTCTAGACTCCACATCTGTGGGCAGGGCATAGCTGAAAAAAAGGCAGCAGACAACTTCTGCAGACTTAAACGTCCCTGTCTGACAGCTCTGAAGAGAGCAGTGGTTCTCCTAGCATGGCATTTGAGCTCTGAGAATGGACATACTACTTCCACAAGTGGGTCCCTGACCCCCGTGTAGCCTAACGGGAGACATCTCCCAGTAGGGGCCAACAGACACCTCATATAGGCAGGCACCCCTCTGGGACGAAGCTTCCAGAGGAAGAATCAGGCAGCAATATTTGCTGTTCTGCAATATTTGCTGTTCTGCAGCTTCTGCTGGTGATACACAAGCAAACAGGGTCAGGAGTGGACCTCCAGCAAATTCCAACAGACCTGTAGCTGAGGGACCTGACTGTTAGAAGGAAAACTAACAAACAGAAAGGAATAGCATCAACATCAATAAAATGGTGATCTACACCAAAACCCCATCTGTAGGTCACCAACATCAAAGACCAAAGGTAAATAAAACCACAAAGATGGGGAGAAACCAAAGCAGAAAAGCTGAAAATTCTAAAAATCAGAGCACCTCTTCTCCTCCAAAGGATCACAGCTCCTTGCTGGCAATGGAACAAAGCTGGATGGAGAATGACTTTGATGAGTTGACAGAAGTAGGCTTCAGAAGGTCAGTAGTAACAAACTTCTCCGAGCTAAAGGAGGAAGTTTGAAACCATCGCAAGGAAGCTAAAAACCTTGAGAAAAGATTAGACGAATGGCTAACTAGAACAAACAGTGTAGATACGACCTTAAATGACCTGATAGAGCTGAAAACCGTGGCACGAGAACCTCGTGACGCATGCACAAGCTTCAATAGCTGATTCAATCAAATGGAAGAAAGGGTATCAGTGATTGAAGATCAAATTAATGAAATAAAGCAAGAAGAAAAGGTTAGAGAAAAAAACAGTAAAAAGAAACAAACAAAGCCTCTAAGAAACAGGGAATGTGTGAAAAGAACAAATCTACATTTGATTGGTGTACCTGAAAGTGATGGGGAGAATGGAACCAAGTTGGAAAACACTCTTCAGGATATTATCCACGAGAACTTCCCCAACCTGGCAAGGTGGGCCAACATTCAAATTCGGGAAATACAGAGAACACCACAAAGATGCTCCTCAAGAAGAGCAACCCCAATACACATAACTGTCAGATTCAACAAGGTTAAAATGAAGGAAAACGTGTTAAGGGCAGCCAGAGAGAAAGATCAAGTTACCCACAACGGGAAGTCCACCAGACTAACAGCAGATGTCTTGGCAGAAACACTGCAAGCCAGAAGAGAGTGTAGGCCAATATTCAACATTCTTAAAGAAAAGAATTTTCAACCCAGAATTTCATATCCTAGCAAACTAAGCTTCATAAGTGAAGGAGAAATAAAATCCTTTACAGATAAGCAAATGATAGGAGATTTTGTCACCACTAGGCCTGCCTTACAAGCACTCCTGAAGGAAGCACTAAACATAGAAATAACCAGTACCAGCCACTGCAAAAACATGCCAAATTGTAAAGACCATTGATGCTAGGAAGAAACTGCATCAATTAACAGGCAAAATAAGCAGTAAACATCATAATGACAGGATCAAATTCACACATAACAATATTAACCTTAAATGTAAATGGGCTAATTGCCCCAACTAAAATACACAGACTGGCAAATTGGATAAAGAGTCAAGACCCGTCAGTGTGCTGTACTCAGGAGACCTATCTCATGTGCAAAGACACACATAGGCTCAAAATAAAGGGATGGAGGAAGATTACCAACCAAATGGAATGCAAACAGAAAAAGCAGGGGTTGCAGTCCTAGTCTCTGATGAAACAGACTTTAAACCAACAAAGATCAAAAGAGAGAAAGAAGGCCATTACATAATGGTAAAGGGATCAATTCAACAAGAAGGGCTAATTATCCTAAATATGTATGCACTGAATATAGGAACACCCAGATTCATAAAGCAAGTTTTAGAGACCTACAAAGAGACTTGGACTCCCACACAATAATAATGGGAGAATTTAACACCCCACTGTCAATATTAGACAGATCAATGAGACAGAAGGTTAACAAGGGTATCCAGGACTTGAACTCAGCTCTGCAACAGGCAAACCTAATAGATATCTACAGAACTCTCCACCCCAAATCAACAGAATATACATTCTTCTCAGCACAGCATTGCACTTATTCTAAAACTGACCACATAATTGGAATTAAAGCACTCCTCAGCAAATGTAAAAGAACAGAAATCACAATAAACTGTCTCTCAGACCACAGTGCAATCAAACTAGAACTCAGGATTTAGAAACTCACTCAAAACCATACAACTACATGGGAACTGAACAACTTGCTCCTGAATGACTGCTAGGTAAATAGTGAAATGAAGGCAGAAATAAAGATGTTTTTTGAAACCAATGAGAACAAAAACACAATATACCAGAATCTCTGGGACATGTTTAAAGCAGTGTGTAGAGGAAAATTTATAGCACTAAGTGCCCACAAGAGAAAGCAGGAAAGATCTAAAATAGACACTATCACATCACAATTGAAAGAACTAGAAAAGCAAGAGCAAACAAATTCAAAAGCTAGGAGAAGGCAATAAATAACTAAGATCAGAACAGAACTGAGAGAGATAAAGACACAAAAACCCCTTCAAAAAATCAGTGAATCCAGGAGCTGGTTTTTTGAAAGATCAACAAAATTGATAGACTGCTAGCAAGACTAATGAAGAAGAAAAGAGAGAAGAATCAAATGACCCAATAAAAAATTCCTGTGGGATCAGAGGATATCATCTCTGATCCCACAGGAATACAAACTACCATCAGAGAATAGTATAAACACCTCTACAAAATAAACTAGAAAATCTAGAAGAAATGATAAATTCCTGCACACATCCACCCTCTCAAGACTAAACCAGGAAAAAGTTGAATCTCTGAATAGACCAATTAACAGGCTCTGAAATTGAGGCAATAATTAATAGCCTACCAACCTAAAAAAGTCCAGGACCAGGCAGATTCACAGCCGAATTCTACCAGAGGTACAAAGAGGAGCTAGTACCATTCCTTCTGAATCTATTCCAATCAATAGAAAAAGAGGGAATCCTCCCTAACCCATTTTATGAGGCCAACATCATCCTGATATCAAAGCTTGGCAGAGACACAACCAAAAAAAGAGAATTTTAGAACAATAACCCTGATGAACATCGATGCAAAAATCCTCAATAAAATACTGGCAAACCAAATCCAGTAGCACATCAAAAAGCTTATCCACCGCGATCAAGTTGGCNAGAAGGTCAGTAGTAACAAACTTCTCCGAGCTAAAGGAGGAAGTTTGAAACCATCGCAAGGAAGCTAAAACCTTGAGAAAAGATTAGACGAATGGCTAACTAGAACAAACAGTGTAGATACGACCTTAAATGACCTGATAGAGCTGAAAACCGTGGCACGAGAACCTCGTGACGCATGCACAAGCTTCAATAGCTGATTCAATCAAATGGAAGAAAGGGTATCAGTGATTGAAGATCAAATTAATGAAATAAAGCAAGAAGAAAAGGTTAGAGAAAAAAACAGTAAAAGAAACAAACAAAGCCTCTAAGAAACAGGGAATGTGTGAAAAGAACAAATCTACATTTGATTGGTGTACCTGAAAGTGATGGGGAGAATGGAACCAAGTTGGAAAACACTCTTCAGGATATTATCCACGAGAACTTCCCCAACCTGGCAAGGTGGGCCAACATTCAAATTCGGGAAATACAGAGAACACCACAAAGATGCTCCTCAAGAAGAGCAACCCCAATACACATAACTGTCAGATTCAACAAGGTTAAAATGAAGGAAAACGTGTTAAGGGCAGCCAGAGAGAAAGATCAAGTTACCCACAACGGGAAGTCCACCAGACTAACAGCAGATGTCTTGGCAGAAACACTGCAAGCCAGAAGAGAGTGTAGGCCAATATTCAACATTCTTAAAGAAAAGAATTTTCAACCCAGAATTTCATATCCTAGCAAACTAAGCTTCATAAGTGAAGGAGAAATAAAATCCTTTACAGATAAGCAAATGATAGGAGATTTTGTCACCACTAGGCCTGCCTTACAAGCACTCCTGAAGGAAGCACTAAACATAGAAATAACCAGTACCAGCCACTGCAAAACATGCCAAATTGTAAAGACCATTGATGCTAGGAAGAAACTGCATCAATTAACAGGCAAAATAAGCAGTAAACATCATAATGACAGGATCAAATTCACACATAACAATATTAACCTTAAATGTAAATGGGCTAATTGCCCCAACTAAAATACACAGACTGGCAAATTGGATAAAGAGTCAAGACCCGTCAGTGTGCTGTACTCAGGAGACCTATCTCATGTGCAAAGACACACATAGGCTCAAAATAAAGGGATGGAGGAAGATTACCAACCAAATGGAATGCAAACAGAAAAGCAGGGGTTGCAGTCCTAGTCTCTGATGAAACAGACTTTAAACCAACAAAGATCAAAAGAGAGAAAGAAGGCCATTACATAATGGTAAAGGGATCAATTCAACAAGAAGGGCTAATTATCCTAAATATGTATGCACTGAATATAGGAACACCCAGATTCATAAAGCAAGTTTTAGAGACCTACAAAGAGACTTGGACTCCCACACAATAATAATGGGAGAATTTAACACCCCACTGTCAATATTAGACAGATCAATGAGACAGAAGGTTAACAAGGGTATCCAGGACTTGAACTCAGCTCTGCAACAGGCAAACCTAATAGATATCTACAGAACTCTCCACCCCAAATCAACAGAATATACATTCTTCTCAGCACAGCATTGCACTTATTCTAAAACTGACCACATAATTGGAATTAAAGCACTCCTCAGCAAATGTAAAAGAACAGAAATCACAATAAACTGTCTCTCAGACCACAGTGCAATCAAACTAGAACTCAGGATTTAGAAACTCACTCAAAACCATACAACTACATGGGAACTGAACAACTTGCTCCTGAATGACTGCTAGGTAAATAGTGAAATGAAGGCAGAAATAAAGATGTTTTTTGAAACCAATGAGAACAAAACACAATATACCAGAATCTCTGGGACATGTTTAAAGCAGTGTGTAGAGGAAAATTTATAGCACTAAGTGCCCACAAGAGAAAGCAGGAAAGATCTAAAATAGACACTATCACATCACAATTGAAAGAACTAGAAAAGCAAGAGCAAACAAATTCAAAAGCTAGGAGAAGGCAATAAATAACTAAGATCAGAACAGAACTGAGAGAGATAAAGATACAAAACCCCTTCAAAAAATCAGTGAATCCAGGAGCTGGTTTTTTGAAAGATCAACAAAATTGATAGACTGCTAGCAAGACTAATGAAGAAGAAAAGAGAGAAGAATCAAATGACCCAATAAAAAATTCCTGTGGGATCAGAGGATATCATCTCTGATCCCACAGGAATACAAACTACCATCAGAGAATAGTATAAACACCTCTACAAAATAAACTAGAAAATCTAGAAGAAATGATAAATTCCTGCACACATCCACCCTCTCAAGACTAAACCAGGAAAAGTTGAATCTCTGAATAGACCAATTAACAGGCTCTGAAATTGAGGCAATAATTAATAGCCTACCAACCTAAAAAAGTCCAGGACCAGGCAGATTCACAGCCGAATTCTACCAGAGGTACAAAGAGGAGCTAGTACCATTCCTTCTGAATCTATTCCAATCAATAGAAAAGAGGGAATCCTCCCTAACCCATTTTATGAGGCCAACATCATCCTGATATCAAAGCTTGGCAGAGACACAACCAAAAAAAGAGAATTTTAGAACAATAACCCTGATGAACATCGATGCAAAAATCCTCAATAAAATACTGGCAAACCAAATCCAGTAGCACATCAAAAAGCTTATCCACCGCGATCAAGTTGGCTTCATCTCTGGGATGCAAGGCTGATTCAACATACAGAAATCAATAAACGTAATTCTTGACATAAACAGAACCAATGACAAAAACCACATGATTATCTCAATAGATGCAGAAAAGGCCTTTGACAAAATTCAACAGCCCTTCATGCTAGAAACTCTCAATAAACTAGGTATTGATGGAACGTATTTCAAAATAATAAGAGCTGTTTAGGACAAACCCACAGCCAGTATCATACTGAATGGGCAAAAACTGGAAGCATTCCCTTTGAAAACTGGCACAAGACAGGGATGTCCTCTCTCACCACTCCTATTCAACGTAGTGTTGGAAGTTCTGGCCAGGGCAATCAGGCAGGAGAAAGAAATAAAGGGTATTCAAATAGGAAAAGAGGAAGTCAAATTGTCCCTGTTTGCAGATGACATGATTATATATTTAGAAAACCCCATTGTCTCAGCCCCAAATCTCCTTAAGCTGATAAGCAACTTCAGCAAAGTCTCAAGATACAAAGTCAATGTGCAAAAATCACAAGCATTACTGTACATCATTAACAGACAAACAGAGAGCTAAATGATGAGTGAACTCTCATTCAAAATTGCTACAAAGGAATAAAATACCTAGGAATCCACTTACAAGGGATATGAAGGACCTCTTCAAGAAGAACTACAAACCACTGCTCAAGGAAATAAAAGAGGACAGAAAAAAATGGGAGAATATTCAATGCTCATGGATAGGAAGAACCAGTATCGTGAAAATGGCCACGCTGCCCAAGGTAATTTATAGATTCAATACCATCCCCATCAAGCTACCAATGAGTTTCTTCACAGAATTGGGAAAAAAAACTACTTTAAAGTTCATATGGAACCAAAAAAGAGCCTGCATTGCCAAGACAATCCTAAGCAAAAAGAACAAAGCTGGAGGCATCACACTACCTGACTTCAAACTATACTACAAAGCTACAGTAATCAATACACTATGGTACTGGTACCAAAACAGAGACATAGACCAATGGGACAAAACAGAGTCCTTAGAAATAACACCACACATCTACAACTATCTGATCTTTGACAAACCTGACAAAAACAAGAAATGGGGAAAGGATTCCTTATTAATAAATGGTGCAGGGAAAACTGGGTAGCCATATGTAGAAAGCTGAAACTGGATCCTATCCTTACATCTTATAAAAAAATTAATTCAAGATGGATTAAAGACTTATATGTTAGACCTAAAACCATAAAAACCCTAGAAGAAAACCTAGGCAATTCCATTCAGGACATAGGCATGGGCAAACACTTCATGACTAAAACACTAAAAGCAATGCCAACAAAAGGCAAAATTGACAAATAGGATCTAATTAAACTAAAGATCTTCTGCATGGCAAAAGAAATTAACATCAGAGTGAACAGGCAACATACAGAATGGGAGAAAATTTTTGCAATCTACCCATCTGATAAAGGGGTAATATCCAGAATCTACAAAGACCTCAAACAAATTTACAAGAAAAAAAAACCCCATCAAAAAGTGGATAAAGGATATGAACAGACACTTCTCAAGAGAGGACATTTATGCAGCCAACAGACACATGAAAAAATGCTCATCAACACTGGTCATCAGAGAAATGCAAATCAAAACCACAATGAGATACCATCTCACGCCATTTAGAATGGCAGTCATTAAAAAGTCAGGAAACAACAGATGCTGGAGAGGACGTGGAGAAATAGGAATGCTTTTACACTGTTGGTGGGAGTGTAAATTAGTTCAACCATTGTGGAAGACAGTGTAGTGATTCCTCAAGGATCTAGAACTAGAATTACCATTTGACCCAGCAATCCCATTACTAGGTATATACCCAAAGGATTATAAATCATTCTGCTATAAAGACACATGCACACATATGTTTATTATGGCACTATTCACAATAGCAAAGACTTGGAACCAACCCAAATGTCCATCAGTGATAGACTGCATTAAAAAAATGTGGCACATATACACCATGGAATACTATGCAGCCATAAGAAGGATGAGTTCATGTCATTTGCAGGGACATGGATGAGGCTGGAAACCATCATTCTCAGCAACCTATCACAAGGACAGAAAACCAAACACCGCTTGTTCTCACTCTTAGGTAGGAATTGAACAATGAGATCACTTGGACACAGCGCAGGGAACATCACGCACTGTGGCCTGTTGTGGGGTGGGGGGCTGCAGGAGGGATAGCATTAGGATAAATACCTAATGTAAATGATAAGTTGATGGGTGCAGCAACCAACATGGCACATGTGTAGCTATGTATCAAATCTGCACGTTGTGCACATGTACCCTAGAACTTAAAGTATAATTAATATATATTAATTATATATAATTATATATGGCTATATATTTTATATATATATATAGGTCTATTCATATTATCTATTTATTGTGTGAGTTTTGGCAGATTGTGCCTTCCAATAATTGGTCCATTTTATCTATGTTATCAAATTTGTGGGCATAGAGTTCATGCTATTCCATTATTATCCTTTGAATGCCCATGGGATCTGTAGCAATATCCCCTTTTTGATTTCTAATATTAGTAATTTATATCTTCTCTCTCTCTTTCTTATCCTGGCTAGAGTCTTATCAATTGTATTGATCTTTTCAAAGAGCCAGCATTTGGTTTAATACATTTTCTGTATTAGTTTCCTGTTTTCAGTTTCATGGATTTCTGCTCTAATTTTTATTATTTGTTTACATCTGCTCACTTTGGATTGAATTTACTCTTCTTTTTTCTAGTTTTCTAAGGTAAACACTTAGAGAATTGATTTTAGATCTTTTATTTTTTCTAGTATCAAAATTAATATAGCTACCCCAGCTTTCATTTGATTAGTATTAGCAAAGTATTTCTTTCTGTATCCTTTTACTTTCATATTTAAAGTGGGTTTCTTGTAGGCGACATGTAGTTGGGTCTTTTTTTTTTTTTTAAATCTACTATCTCTGTCTTTCAATTAGTAAATTTAGCCCATTGTCATTTAAAGTGATTATTGATTTAGGTGGGTTAATGTGTACCAAATTTGTTAATGATTTTTATTTATTGCCCTTCTTCCTATTTTGTATCTCATTATTTTCCTATCTTTCGTGGTCTTAGTTGAGCATTTTCTATGATTTCATTTTCTCTCCTTTCTTAGCATATCAATTATACTTCTTTTTGAAACTTTTTTAGTGGTTGCCCTAGAATTAGTGATACACATTTACAATGATTCCATGTCTATTTTCATATAACAGTATATCACTTCATGGGTAGGACAAGTACCTTAAAATATCAAAATATTCCCAATTCTTCTCTCCCATCTCTTGTATCATTGATGTAATTCATTTCACTTATTCATAAGCTATAATCATTGAATATATTTTTACTATTATTATTTTGAGCAAACTGTTACCTGTTAGCTCATTGGAAAATATGAAAATAAAAGTTTTATTTTACCTTCACTTATTCTTTCTCTGGCATTTTTCCTTTTTTAATGTAAATTCAAGTTTCCGAACTATACGATTTTTCTTCTTCCTGAAGAATTTGTTTTAATATTTTTTGCCGGGCAGGTCTACTGGTAATAAGTTCCCTTAATTTTTGTCTGAGAAAGTCTTTAGTTCTCTTTTGTTGTTGAAGGATAATTTTACAGCATATGTAACTCTAGATTGGTGATTTTTATTTTCTCTCATCACTTAAAATATTTCACTCCAGTCTCTTCTTGCTTACATGGTTTCTGAGGATAAGTTGTTTGTGATTCTTATCTTTGCTCCTCTATAGGTAAGGTATTTTTACCTCTGGCTTCTTTCAAGGTGTTTTATTTTGTTTTGTTTTTTTGTTTTGTTTTGTTTTGTTTTCTGCAGTTTGAATATCATATGCCTGAGTGTATATTTTTAATGAATTTATCCTGCTTGGTGTTCTCTGAGCTTCCTGGATCTGTGTTTTCATGTCTGATATTAATTTGAAAAAATTCTCAGTCATTATTGCTTAAAATATTTCTTCTGTTTCTTTCTTTTGTATCCTTCTGGTATTCCTATTAATCAACTACTTTTTGTGCTTGTTTCGCTGTTCTTGGATATTCTATTTTCTATTTTCCAGTCTTTTTCCCTTTGTTTTTCAGTTTTGGAATTTCCATTGATATATCCTCAAGCTCAGAGAATCTTTCCTTAGCCATGTCCAGTCTACTAATGAGCTCATGAAAGGCATTCTTTGTTTCTGTTACAATGTTTTTGATATCTAGCATTTTATTTTTATTTTTTTCCTTGGAATTCCATCTCTGTGTACATTAATCATCTATCCTTGCATGTCGTCTATTTTTTCCACTAGAGCTCTTAGCATATTAATCACAATTCTTTTAAATTTTTAATTCAATGTATCTGCCATATCTGAGTTTGGATCTGATGTTTCCTCTGTCTCTTCAGACTTTACTTTTTAACATATCTTGTAATGGTTTTTGTTGAAAATTGGAGCTGGTGCACTGGAGAAAAGAAAGTCTGGTGAATAGGCCTTTAGTGATATGGTAGTAAGGTGTAGGCATAGAGGAAGTATTATTCTGTAGTTCTATGATTAAGTTGCAAACATTTAGTGAGCCTGTTCCCTTGCACTGTAATCTTCACAAGTGCTACTCAGTCCCTTTTCCTCCCCTTAGGTAGGGTAGATAGGATGCCTAGAGGGAGTTGGGGTTGGATATCCCTTCACCGTACAAATGTTTTGTAGTTTTGGGTTTGGCATTTTTTGCTTATCTTTTAATAGATGTCTTTCTAAATACTTCATTTTTTGAGCCACTATGTAAGTGGTCTTTTTAAAACAATTCTTTCTCTAATAATATTTTTTCTCATATATGAAAGTGCAATATATTTTTAATACTAATCTGGTTTCCAGTAACTTTCTGAATTCACATATTAGTATTAAAAATTTACAGATGTATTTGGACTTCCTACATACATGATCATGTCATCTGCATGTAAAAGTTTTATTTCTTCCTTTTTAATGACTATACCTTCTTTTCCCTGTCTTAGTGCACTGGCTAACATGTGCAGTTTAATGGTGGTAGAAAGGGTAATAGTAGAGGTCTTTATCTCATTGCTGATTTTAGAGAAAAAGCTTTTAATATTTCATGAGCATAATGTTTATTATAGTCCCTTCTATTTTTGTAGATAAGATTTGTCAGATTAAGAATGTTCCCTTTTGTTCTTAGCATATGAGGTTCTTCTTAAATAGATATTACATTTTATGAAATGCTTTTACTGCATTTATTGAGATGCTTATACATTTTTTTTTCCGTTTTGTTAATTAGTGAAATTTATGGATTTTTTTAAAGAGACAGGATCTCACTGTGTTGCCCAGACTGGAGTGCAGTGTCATGACCATAGCTCACTGCGGTCTCAAACTCCTGGACTCAAGCTATCCTCCTGCCTCAGCTTTCTGAATAGCTGGGACTACAGGCATGTACCACCACACATGGTTGATCTTTTAAAAAATTTTTGTAGAGATGAGGTCTTGCTATGTTGCCGAGGCTGATCTCAAACTCCTGACCTTAAGTGATCGTCCCACCTTGGCCTCTCAAAGTTCTGGGATTATACACATGAAGCATCATGACTGGCCCTGGATTAATATCTTGATAGTTAAACCAATCTTGCATTTCTAGAAGAAACTCAATTGGGTCATGATGCATTAGACTTTTTGTGAATTGCTGGATTCGATTTCTTAATATTTTCCTAATAGACATACATCTATGTTCTTGACAGAGATTGACTAGTAATTTCCCTTTCTTGTAATTTTTTTGGTCAGATTTTGGGACAATGTTATGTTGTTCTGATAAAATGAGTTTGTATTTTTTCTCTCTTTTTCTAAAATCTACAAAGATTTGTGTAAAGTTAGTATAGTTTCATCATTAAATGTTTATAAAATTTCAACAGAAAGGCCAACATGAGCCTAGATATTTTCTTGTGGGAAGCTTTATAAACTATGGATTCAATTATTGGACAAATAGGGAATTATCTAGAGTTTTGTTTCTTTTGTGTTGATTTTATAGGTTTCATCATTCTAGAAATTAGTCTATTTCATGTAAACGTTCAAATTTATTGTCATAGAGTTGTTCCTAATATGTTCCTGTTATCTTTTTAACATCTATAATATCTTTAGTGACGTTCCCTTTTTAATTATTGATGTTTAAAATTCGTGCCATCACTTTTTTCTTAATCAGCTTTGTTAGGTGCTTATCAAAGTTATTCATTGTTATAAAGAACCATTATTTGGTGCTATTGATTTTTCTATTGAATTATTTTATTCCATTAATATTTGCTCTTACCTTTATTGTTGCCTTCCTCATACATTCTTTGGGTTTTATTGGCTGTTTTTCTAATTTCTTGAGATAAATCTTAAATCATTAATGTTCAGACATTCTTCTTTTCAAATAAATGAATTGTAAGGCTAAACATTTTCTTCTGAACACACATTTATCTCCATCCCCCATATTTTTTCGTTATCTAAAATGTTTTAAAGTTGCTTTAATATTTGAAGAGTAATTTGCTCTGAATGAAATTCTATGTTGTAAGTTTCTTTATTGTAGCACATCAAATATGTCATCCTAGTTTTTCTTGGATCCTATTACTTATTTTGAGAAGTAATCTGTTAATGTTATTGTTGTTTCTCTGAAAATAATGTCATCTTTCTTTAGCATGGCTTAAGATTTTTCCCTTGCTTTCTTAAAATTAGTTTTGCCAAGATGTGCCTAGATGAGTTTTTCATGTATTGATTGTTCTGGGAATCTGTAGTACTTCTTGAATATATGGGTTAAGGTGTTCTGTAGTTTCGAAAAATTCTCAGCCATCATCTCTTCACATATTGAAGGATGATGAGAACTTTGTTCTCTTTTCCCTTCCCTTCTAGGAGGCAATTACACTTATGTTGGTCCTTTTCACCATGTCTCCTGTAGTAGATTAAAGATGGCCACAGATTATTTGCCAATTTTCCCATTAGGAAATGGAATCTATTCCCCCAAAACACACTCCACCCCCTTAGAGTCTGTCCTGGCCCTGTGACTTGATTTGATTATGAGTACTTCATCCCTATAGCCAGTGGTACACAAAGTGTGGTCACTGGAGCAGCAGTTTGAATATCACCAGAAAAACACGTATTTTGAGGAGCTATCCCAGACCTACCAAATAAGAAATTCTGGGAGTAGGGCACAGTGAGCATTTTTTAACAAGTCTTTGAGGTGATACTGATGCATGCTAAAGTTTTAGAATAGCTGTCCAAGCTAATGGCAGTTGGTTCATGGGGGTGGTTAGATAAACTAAGCAGGATATTTGAGTCATTTGCTATGATTATATAAACCCTAGAAGGAAGAAGCTCTCATTTTCTGATGGCATTGCTAAGCTAGTGTGATATAACCTGGAGCTATTGACAGCCACTTTCTGTCTCTTTGCAGAAAAAGTGCCCCTGGAGTAGGACAGAATAAGACTGACACATAGATAAGAGAAAGCCCAGACAACTTTGTGTGAACCCTTAATCCCATTGTGCCTGAAGTCCCCAATTAGCTCTTGATTTCTCAGTTATGTGAACTTTTTTCTTTGCTCAAACTAGTTCAATTTGGTTTGTGCACTTAAAACTAAAGAATCATGACTAATACACAAGTAAGCCCCCATCCCCCTACAAATGATATCTGAAAGAGCACCTCTAACATATAAAACAGATAAATGTAGGTCTACCCTGAATGAGGAAGAAGTAGAAGTTCTAAAATCCTACCATGTGGCTCTTCCGGGGTGTGATGGTTAATTTTATATGACAATGTTACTAGGTTAAAAGATATGCAGATAGCTGATGAAATATTATTTCTGGGTGTGTCTATGAGGATGATTGATCCAGGCTATCAAAGGGAAATTGGATAACCGCTCCATAATGGAGGTAAAGAAGCATATGTCTAGAATACAGGATATTCCATAGGGCATATCTTAGTATTACCATACCCTTTAATTAAGGTCAGTGGAAAAGTACAACTCAATCCAGGCAGGACTACAAATGGCCTAGACCCGTCAGGAATGATGGTTTGGGTCACGTTGCTAGGTAAAGAGCCGAGACTGGATGAGATGTTTACTGAAGGCAAAGGAAACACAGAATTGGTAGTAGAAGAAGGTGGTTACAAATACCAGCTACAACCACATGACCAGTTAGAAAAACAAGGACTATAATCATTGTGAATATTTTTGTTATAAGTGAATTTGTGTGTATATATACACATATGAAGGAAATACCTTTGTTTTCTTCCCTTTACTGACTTATGTAAGTATGTATAACTATAACAATACTTAATACAGTTTAGTATCTGTATTAGGTATTGTTAATTTTCTTCATAGTATTTAAGTTATGGGATATCAGGAGAAGAGTAAACATCATTCATGGACTTTATATCCTCTGGGAAGGGATTTGTTCATTTTTGTTTGTTTGCAGGATAGTTACATCCTGCTAGGTGGAATTAGGATCTTGTTGTTATCTTTAATTGGAGAATAAGTATGGTGTAAGGAGATACATATGAGTACCAGCTTGACAAGGGAGGGATTTGTGATTGTTAATTTTATCCATCAAGTTGACTGGGCCATATGATGCCTAGATATCTGATTAAGCATTATTTCTAGATGTGTGTGTTACCAGAAAATATTACTATTTGAACAGGTAGATTGAGTAAAGATGTTCCCCCTCGTTAATGTGGGTAGACATTATCCAATCAAGGGCCAGGATAGAACAAAAAGGTAGAGGAAAGGCAAGTTCACTATCTTTTCTGGAGCTGGGATATCTATATTTCTCCTGCCCTTGGACTTCAGATCTCCAGGTTCTTGGGTCTTCAGACTCCAACACCAGCAGCCCCTGTCCCCGCCCGAGGTTCTCACACTGTTTCCTGGTTCTCCAGGTTGCAGACAACTTATCGTGGGACTTCTCAACCTCCATAGTTGCATGAGACAATTCCCGTAATAATCCTCTCATATATATATAAATATCTTATTGGTTTTGTTTCTCTTGAGAACCCTAATACACTAGGTCCTTTCTCAGCCCCCCTGGAGCCTCTTTGCAGAACCCCAAAGTTGTAGGCAACATAGTTTAAAAACCACTTGTAGTGGATTCTTTGTGGCCTATGACACAACCTCTTGTTCCACCTGTTTTCAGCTGCAGCTGTGATGGAGAGTTGCTTAAAGTTCCCTAACTCAAGTACTCAACTGTGTCTCTCTGCTTTTCTGTCCTTAGGCATTTTCTAAAGTCACGAGGCTTGCTTAGTCATAGCCTGAAAACTCGGGGAAGTTAAGGCCTGTGGGAACAACCCTCTACTGGAATGAGTGGTTAAGTGTTGTGGGCTTCCATCCTGTGAAGGCACATTGCTGATATATGTGGTATATGGTTCTAGTGGGTCCATAGTGGAATTGGGCCCTAGTTTCCCATATTTATAACCAAATCAATGTTGCATTTACTTTTCTCTTCTTTCTGGCCTCATCTTCCTGCTTTATTGCTCCCATTTCTTATGATTACTTCTAAAATAAACCACCTGCACCCAACCCCTTTTCTCAGACTCTACTTTTGGGGAAATCCAAACTAAAATATCAGTGTTAGAAAGTCTTATAGTTCTGAGTCTCAGCTCTGCAAGTTAGGTTATGATATAGGCCAAATTGCTTCCTTTCTGTCAGCCTTAGAGGTGTCATTTGTAAAATGAGGAGGTTGAATTAGCTGTTTACTTGGTTCCTTCTAGCTCTGACTTTCATATAACACTATATATTGTTTCAGAAACTGAACACTTACAACATAAAACTAAAGTGATGAGGCTGGTCAATCTGAATAGTCAGGCCCTTGAAACTTCCCTGTTTTCTAGCCATCTTTTTCCGTAAGTGTCCAGATGATCTGCCTCATCCTCCACCTTGATTGGTGCTTATAGATACAGACACAGAAAAACACCAAAAATACCCAGCCCAAGCAAACTATACACAGCTATTTTGACAGGGAAGAAGCTCTCAAAAACCACTGACATTCAAAGCCTCATGTTTATGCAGGACAGAAAGATTGAGAGTGAAAACAAGTATAGGCTGAATATGTTCAACTATCTGGATGACTAAATGCATCATGATAGCCTTAGTACTTTAGAGCTGGAGCCAAAAATACTTACTGCAAAATGGCTTCCATTTCATATTGATTTTAAAAAATGAAATGTTACACCTGGGGATCCAGCTATAGATTTCAATCTACTTTTCCTTGTAATTTGAGACAAATTGAAATCTATGGTAATGAACATAATCAGGAAGGGAAAGTCTATTATTTTCTTCTTTTAGTAACTAGAAATGATCAATTTGAAATTTTATTGTTTTTTTTTTTTATTTTTAACACAGTGGTGGCTTCCCATGGGGCCTTAACACAATGATTGCATTGATTCCCGTGGGGGAGAAGGACAGAGAGAAGCAATGCTTGCTGTTTTAAATGGAAGCAGGTCTGGAAGGGAGGATATTCTGCATACTACTGTCAGGTGAGATAGGTACTCACTATGCTCACCAGTGGCTTTCTTTAGCAGAACTGGTCTTACATAAGAAGAGAGTAGGCAGGCACCAACAAGTATGGTTTAAGGGGTTCAGGCAGGGCTCCTGTTTTTTAGTATGTTTTCTCTTTACTCTTTGATGTGTAAAATTTCTTTGAGGTCAGAACATTCCTCTGAAATTAAAAAAAAAAAGGAAAAAAACCTTTGTGAGGATATAATGAATAGAACTGTGTGTTGGGAGTCAGGAAACAGAATTCTTTCTTCTGTTCTGTAAGTACATCATTGGCTCTGTGAACTCAGCTAAGACCCTTAACCTTTCTGTGGCTTGGTCTCCACATCTGTAAAATGACTGGATTCAGAAATGGTTTCTATCATCCTTTGCAGCTCAAAAATCTGGATTATTGATGGAAATTCATGCTCCTTCATAAATGACAGGTGTCATATTATTTCTTAGAATTCACTAGAGAAGTAGACAAAAAGGAAGGTAAGTATCAAGGCTAGGAGAATCTGAAAGTGGCCTGGGGACACAGAAAGGATGAATGTGCTTCTTTACAATTTTACCTCTCATATGTATTACCACTGCATCTGCAGCATTGCGTAAAATGACATGAAATACAGAGGGAGGCTTGCAGTAGTCTAATAGCAATAGTTTAATACTTTCATTGAAAGACAAACCTCAATTCTTATCCTGGTTCTGCCACTTATTAGTGACTACAGGAAATGACTTAATAGTTTTGAGCCTCAATTTACACATCTGTAGAATGGGGAAGGAAGGAAGGATTTATAAGGATTTATAAGCTGGTTTTTGCCCTCTGGATGACATTGTGTCTCTCTAGTACAGAAGATCATGAGCTCTGCTCTCTGCAGGATATTAGCTTGAGAGATAGAGGGAATCATCAGACATGCTAATACTTTGGCAATTTCACCAACAGTTAAGCTACATTAGTACCGCTCAGTGCTGCATCATTTCAAAGATAGCATGCAGTGCTAATATCTTTAGAATCGGCAACATTTTCCAAAAGTAGTGATGCATCATAGATCTTATCAATATCACTGAAAATGGACTCATATCTAGGCATATGAAAAGTTAAAGCTTAATTATGGATAATTGCTGTGCAGTAAATATAGTCTATGTTCATGTAGCAAACAGTCTCAAATAACTGGAACCATTATTTTGAAGAGAATAGTCTGAAGTGAAATCCACATTTATTGTTAATGTTCCTGATGTTGTCAGAAAAGCTCAGTATTTTCTTGTATTCTAATTGGTTTGTTAAGTGTAAAGCTTCAACCATAGAGAAGAAAACATCTCAGAATATATCTTTAGTTGACTATGAAAATTCATGATTCCATAATGTGTTTTTTATATCTTGGAGAGGACTTGATGATTAAAAACTCCTTTTATAATTATTGATATTTTAATTTAAAAGCTCTTTAGAGCCTTTAATACTTCTTTAGAAATCATGAATCCCAATTCTTCCAGTGATATGTTACCTTAACTGACTACCTCCAAACCAAGAGAAGTTGAATTTCATCTTAACTCTGAGGATGACAGATTTTGAAAACCTTAAAACTTCTTGAGCAGTTTGGATCTAATATGTGGACCTCTTAAGTGGAAAATGCTGTGACTTTTCAGCTCCAGCTATTATAGAATCATCAGAATTTATTCCTCCTTTTATTTCTGCACAGTAGGAATAGTATTCAAATTTCCTGCAGCTCATTGCTGCAAAATGAGGCAGTTACATATACCTAATATAAAAAGTTTGTGTGGGAAAATATTCGTTTCCAGTAATTTTCATTACCCAGTTTATCCATTCATAAATACCTTCCAGTGAAACAATGCAATATATACTTTGTAAGTATTACATGTTTCCTTATTAGAATTGGAAAGGAGAACCATAAAATATAACTGGCCACCTCCTTCTTGGTCATTATAGTGCATCTACTAGTGATACTGCCAAGAAACATACATTAAGCTCCCATCCAATAGATTTTTTTTTTCTTTATGAGAAGAACAATACATACATCTTCCCTTTCTTTGTAATCTCTAATGCCATGTACCTCTGTGAAGAGGGGAAATCTAGACACATTCAGGAGCTCACTGATGAGCATAACAAGGACCCAACTTGCAGCATCCCTACAACATCATGTTATTGAGAAAATTGTTATTTATCAGCAGAAGCAGCAGTGAGCTGTTTGTTTCATAAGAAAACTCCCCAGCTCTTATTTAATTACCCTGGAGGACCTTATTCTCAGAAACAACACTATAATGAGTGTACCATCAGACACCAAATTTATTTCCTGAAACAGAGGGGATTTGAAATGTACAGTAAATAGGGAGTTCCTGTGAGCAGAGACTCCAAACAGTAGAGAGAGCTTACTAATGTAGGGCTTGGTATTTGGCCTCTTTTAATTGGTTAAAATTTCAAAATTGGCTAAAATTTCAAAAACAAGGCTGTGAGGAGGAAGAAACAGCATGGTGGTGATGGAAGAAGTGACTGGATCTCTAGAAACAACTTGAACTCTTTCTGCTCTGCAGCTTGTTGAATCCTTTGAAGATTTTTCTGCATTGTGGCTAGGTTGCTTTGCTGATTATGAGACAGATCCTGGTTATGAGCACATCACAGGGTGATGGTCTTGGTACATGATTGCATTATTGTTTTCAAGTATTCACTGTGTATCATGAAGTTGTTACCAGTTAAGTCTCACCTAGATAGACATCCTTGCTTTGACAAAATAAGTTCTTAAGAAATTTGTTTGTTTTATTTTGGCTGACGTGAAATAACCAGAATGACAGAAAGAATGAGAAAGAAAAGAATCAGACAGGAAGAATGAGAATCACTGTATATGTGATATTCACAAATCTTGGCCTCTTTTTTCCCGAAGGTAGCCAGATCTTTTGTGTTCTTTGTGTCAAGGGCATTTATCAAACTTAAAGTAGAAGCTGCTTGAAAATAAATTTTCTAGTTGCCTTTTGTGACTGTTATTGAGGAAGGGGAGGCAGAAGAGGGAAAGAGATGAGAAATTCCCTAAAGTAGATGTGGGGCAGAGAATGACATGATAGGCGCCAAGTGTGTTGGAGACCAGCACCATAAAGCTTGGCAGCATGCCAGGTAGCACTCTGGAAAGAGAATGGTGGTGTGTCCAGACTGGGATCCCTAGGTAAGCTGGTCAAAGGTGACCCTTTTTTCTAGGCTTGCTTCCCTAGGGTCAGCCCCCTGGCTTGGCCTGGTTTTTAGACTGGAGTCTAAAGACATCTCCAGAGCATGATGAGGGAAGGGTGGAAACACCCCTAAGGGTTGAAACTCAACCTCCTATCAACTTGGCAGAACAGGGGCTTGTATTAGATTTCCAGGGCTGCCAAAAAAAAGTACCACAAACTAGGTGATTTAAACAACAGACATTTGTTCTTCCTTAGTTCTGGAGGCCAGAGGATAAAGGCATCAATAGGGTTGCTTACTTCTGAAGGCTGTGGGGAAGAACTTGTTCCATGCCTCTTTCCTAGTTTTTGGCGATTGGTTGTTAATCTTTGATAATTTTTGGCTTGTAACCCCATCACCCTGATTTCAGTCCTTGGCTTAATCAACTATGTACGTAGTGATGCCACTTGCTGAGATGGGGAAGATTGTGGGAGGGACAGATCTACACAGGAAAAATCAATAATCATATTTTGGCCAAGTTCCGACTGAAGTGCCTATAGACACATAGATAAGGATGTCAAGCAGTTAGCTGAACAGATAAGTTTGGGGCTGAATTAAGAGGTCAGGGCTAGAGAGTCCTTGTTATACATATTATTTTTAAAACAGAAGTCTAGATGAGGATGAATGTAGAGCTTGAAGAATGTAGGGACAGAAAAGAAGACTAAAGGAAAGCTTGGTATAGTCACACTTCAATGACTGAAACAGGAGAGAGAACTAGCGAAAGTGACTGAGAAGTAATGGTCAGTGAGATGGAAGGCAAATCGTGAGAAATCAAGAGAAGGGAATATTTTAAGAAGGAGGGAGTGGACAACAATGATAAATACTGCTGAGAGGTCAAAAGAGATGAAGATAGAGATGATCATTTGAGTTGGAAATATGGAAGACACCCTCTTAAGAGTGGTTTCAGTGGAAAGGGAAGGAGTAGTGTGGTGGGAAAGAAGCCTGGTTTTAGAGGATTGAGGGAGAATAGAAGGAGAAGAAGTAGAGACAGCCACTTAGAGAGCAGAGAAACATGGATATATAGAGCTATATGGGATTATACTGCAGTGACAAAAACCAACTAAAAGCTTCAAACAAAATGGGTTTGTTTCTTGATCACATTCCATGTCAGTAGCTAGATAGAGGTCAGCTATGCCCTGTACCATGTGTCTTATGTCTGGACACAAGCTGACAGAGTTCCCCCAGTCTGGGGCACATCCTTTTGATAGAAGAGAGAAGCAAGAGACAGAACCATGCCATGCAATGTCTCAAATCTTCAGCTTGAATTTGCCATACTACACATTTACACACATTCCATTCACCACATCAAGTGACATGGCCAAGCCCAATGTCAATGGGTAGAGAAGTACACTCCTTCTGTAAGGCACTTCACTGCCTATGGTAATGTGCACAAATGAAGAAATAGTGAATACTTGAAAACAATAATGCAATCTATCCCCCCGCCCCTGCAACCACCACATATGCACACCTTTTTTTTTTTTTTTTTGGTGGGTGATATAGACCATGTTTGCATGCTGTTGGAAATAATGCAGTAGATCCACAAAATGGAGAAAAAATCCTGTGAGGAGGTGAGGTTGCTATTTTAGGGGTAAGAATACTATATTATTAACAGGAAGAAAGGTATAAAGAGAGTACAGAAACTGAAAGGTTGGTACGCTTGCCATGTTTTTTATATGATGACTTCTTGATTCTAAATTTTGGTTCTGTTTTTGCTTCCGAATAATGTGTAAGATCAAGGTACTTGAGGAGTATGTTTTCTGAAATTTGAATGTTGAGACATCTTTTGTTGCCTGTTGCCTTCAACAAAACAGTTTGATGGGTCTGGAATTATTTTTTTAATCTCTAAATGTCTAGCCATGTTGCTACATTGTTGTATAGTAGTATTTCGGTTATAGAGGTGTTTAATACCATGATCTCATGATCTCTAGGACATGCCCCCTGTGGGTTATAGCAGCTCAATGCCTACTTATTGAACTAGTGCATGCATGAACTGCATGCATTACATTTTTTCAGACAACTCTTTAATGGCTCATTCTTTAATATTTTAAATTAGATCATCTTTTTTAGCTCTGGGAGAGTAAAATGCAATTCTCTTTGATGAATACTAAGTATGAAAGGAAAAAATAAGTGTTATAAGCATGTATTTTGAGAATGAAGTCCTGTAAAATGTAGATAGATCAGGCACAATTAAAAACTAACATGTAGGTTGTAGTCTCCTTTCTTGCCTGAGACAGTATGAAGATAATCATGTATCTATTAAGGTGGTAAAGCAGCAAGGCTTTCAGGGTGAAAACTGGATCTTCCTTACAGTCTGTACATTAAGATCATCAATCTTAGCAATAACTTCTACTGGATGAACAAATATAAGGGATTTCACCTACCTAGAGTTAAGAAAAGAACTCACTTCCTTCTCATAAAACATCCTTTCCTTCATAGCAATGGTAAAAGGTGGTAACTCAAGTAATTATCATTGAAGAATGAGAACACCTACTTAAAGCGTCCTTGTATAGATGGCTTCCTTGCCCTCTTCACTGAGCGACGCCGTTGGGATTGGAGAGATGGGTGTGAATGCTCAAGTGTGTGGCACTTCAATATGCCATGGCATTTTTCAGTAAGTTTTGAGCTACTGAGTTGCCACTTGTCTTCTCTGAAAACCATGATTCTTAATTATAAGAAACCCATTTTGACCAAGATTGAGAGCAGCAGAGACTTAAGTGGAAAGTTAACTTCAGAATATCATCTGC
>NW_016804853.1:1516004-1558336 GCF_001698545.2 Rhinopithecus bieti
CCCCCCCCCCCCCCCCCCCCTTGTTCTGTGTTCTGGAGAGTATTTGAGAACAAAGTTCCAATTTCATAGCTATTGCTCTTTAGTATATTAATTGGCAGTGATGGGAGGGGGAAGTTCATGACATTTCTGTGCAATAACTTTTAAATTATTCCTAAAACAAAAAAATCACTTGGTTCATTTTTGAAATTTAGGTGTTGTCTAACCAATAGGAAGCTCAGGGACATCTGGGAGACAGCAAGCCTTCTTCTGTAGTTTGGCTGTAGATAGACCCAGGTTTGAAAAATGATTCTGTCACCTACTACTTGACTGAAATTGGGAACGATTTTTTTTTCTTTTTGGAGGCTGGTTTTACTCATGTATAAATAGGAATACTAGTGTTTGTCTTATTAACTCATCTATTTACTCTTTTAATAATCACTGAGTAGTTACCATATACTCATCCCTGGTTTGTGGATACTAAAAATGCAAATAACAATAGCTAACATTTGATGAATATTAACCGAATATAAGCCACTTTGAATACATCTCTTCTATTGTTCCCTTCAGATTTGTAAGAAAAATGGATTACCATTATGTTCATTTTACAGATAAGAAAGCTGCACTTAGAGTTCAAGTACCTTGTCCAAGTTACATAAACTAGGAAGCATGGAGCCGAAATTCAAACCAAGACAGTCTTCAGTTGAGAGTTTATTTTCTTAACCACTGTGTTACACTGCAAAGATGTAATGATACACTCTCTGCTTGCTAGTATGGACACAGACAAGAAAGTAAGCAGTTATAATAAATGGATGTGCGAAGTATCCAGGCATTGTAGAGGAACAAGCATTACTTCCTTAGAATCAACTTTGTTTTGAGATCCAAGATCCTGATGAATCTACAGAAGTCTTATCTGATGTGTTGGATTTTGTGCTGATATCAAAGCCATTGGCATCAGAAACACGCATACATACTATAATTTTGGAAATGTCAATATTTAACATCAGTCGCTCTCTATAAAAATTCATGATGTTATAGTGATAGAGTACCAGAAATCTTACCAAATTTCTGCTACTAGGAAATACTTAGCACAGGCCACCATTTACATTAAGAAGATGATTAGACTATTTTAAAGATTCTGATTTTGTTAATGACTGATGCTATTAAGAATACAATTCACGGAAAATATGCTAATAATATTTTCATTAATCAAGTGCATATTTTAATAAAAACCAAAACGTAATTTTTATAAGCACATTATAGGAGGATGTGATGTGTGAACTGTACTATAAAGGCACCGATAAATCAGAATGAAACAAATGAAAATAATCAATTTTTAATGACTTGAAGTTTGGGTTAGAAAAAAAGTGAAATTAGAACGTTTTGAATTAGTAGCAGACTGTGAGCTTGAAGACCTTGATAACAATCCACACTTTATATGTATGGTGTGCTATTAACTTGAAAGCAAAAATGGCCTCTGTAAAACATTGCCTTTTGTTAATTAGACAACTTTGAGCCTTTGAACATGAATCATTAACTACTGATATTGCCCTAAGGCCAAATATTTGTGATCTCCTGGGGCTGTGAGAGATAAAGAAGAAAAAACAATGAGGAAAGGAAAGTGCTTATTTCTCAGTTTTAGATTATCCAATTATTTCAAGTAGAGAAATATCATTAATAGGGTCACTTAAAATAGAGTAAGTGGGAAAATAGGAAGACAGCATCCCTGTTTCAGGCATAGAATTTTATGACAATTACAAAAGCCTAGCAATCTATCATTTTAATGGTGGCAGGAGAATAGTGGGTTGCAAGCTCCTCTGTGTGAGGAAGATGTGACATGTACCAGTAACATCTCTATTACTACAAAGTAGGGGACCCAGCTTTCAAGCAAAGCCTACCAACTATTATTAAGGACTTCTGTGATGTTCTTGGCCATGTGAGACTATGTAGATTGAAAGGGAAATTTCATTATATCTTTAAACATTTAAATACTTGGCTTCATAGTTCACTGATCTTGAGCAGCCTGACTCTCATTTTGATTCAGGTTTCCTTTGTTCCTTGGTTATTTATTGATGGTCCCTTTCTCATTTATTGTGTCACATTGAGAGGCGCTCCCTCCCTAAATGTAGAATTACTCTGGTGTGCTGATTTTGCCAGTGATGTGACAGATTTCCTGGGATCATTTGTAGGATTATCTCTTTGAAGCTCTGGTGTCAGGATCCACCGCACACGTGGTGAGGAGAGTATTCTTTATCTGCAAAACTACAGATTACTAGGACGAGCCTGCTTCACTCTGCTCCTACAGCTCTTTTGTGGCCTCTGTTCCTAGGAAGCAAAAGAAGTAGAGGTGATAGGTAAGGACCAAAGTGTTCTCCACTCTGTTCACATCAAGAGACTTCAGCACCCAGAGACTATAAGCAGCGGCTGAGGAGAAATGGAGTGAGGAGGTAGTGTCAAGGAGAAAATGGCTCTGAAATACTTCACAATATGGAAAGTGCTGTATTTAAGGATTGTAGGTATTAGTATTATTTTTATTTCTTGCTTTGACAATTTAAATTTCCTGTGCTCCCTCTGAAATGAAGCAAGGGACCAGGCTGTATTTTTCCTTCTAACACTTTTCTCTTCCCTGCCGCTTTCTTTCCTCTTTGGTACTTTTCATGCTATGCCCCTTACCCCTCGTCTAATAATGAGGTCCAGTAAGTGGCAAATGGAAGGTCTAGGCAGATCCACTCCCTGTCTCTGTTCCATGACCCCTACCCCTTCAAACCATGAGGAAACTAATGGTGATCTTGTTGACTATTCCTGTGTTCGGAACCTTCCACATGAGTCACAGCTAGTTTCTACTCCAGCATCCCTGCCCTCTAAGTGCCTCTCCCAATGTCCTCTCCCTCATATCTAGCTTTTTCTGTGGCCTATTCTTTGTCTCCATTGGCAGGTACTTTCTTTTTTTCTTTTTGGTCTCTTTATGTGCTCAATTTTAATAAAAATCATGGCCCTTTTGCACTGTTAGAGGCATTTTATCATAATCTTCAGGCAATAAAAGAGAGAAATATTTCAAATGAAAGCAACAGGGACTGTGCCCAGATCATCTTTATTGGATACATGCCAGTTTGCACAGCTAATGGTCTTCTTTGTGCATGGGTGGTTATTAGATGTTCAATGACCATTGCTCTGTTAGAACTCTAGATGGTCTTAGCTCTGGGTGAACAGTTTAAAATCTGGCTGCATTAGCAAATACCTCATTGTAAGAAGACATATTTCTTCCTATTTCTAAGTGAGGACACAAGGAAGATTTAGTTTTATTTTGTGGGGATGAGATTCGGTGGGACAGTGGATCTGTTCCATAAATAATTCTTATTGAAAGGCTGCTAGGTAAGGATATCATAAACACCTGGGTATTTAGAATGAAGGGTGATACAAATAGAAATAGATCTTGTTTATAATTTTATTTATGGAGGAAACACATAATTTCTTGATCAGAGATTTTGGGATTCTGTTTCCTTCTGTTTCCCTGGACCTAGGAAAAGACTTGGTCCATAATGGATACTCAATAAGTGTCCTAGCCAACTACATAGTGAATGAATGAATGAATGAATGAATGCAAAATATAAACACAGGAAGAGAAATACATGGCAAGCAGAAGGTAAGTACTCAGACACTGCTAATGAAACCATCAGCCAAGGAAAGCCAACAGTTCAGTGGCAGTATCTCTGGTAGAAAAGGTGAATATACATGGAAAGCAAGTAGTTTTGTTTTTGTGACCTCTCTATGCCTCCATTTCTTCATCTGTAAAAATAAACAGTCTGAATTAGATCAATATTTTAAAACTTTAGCTTTGTGCATGATAATCACCTTGTTGAAGAGTAAGTTTGGGAATCCACTCCCAGATAATCTGATCTGGTGGTTCTGGGGTAGAGGTTAGGAGTCTACGTTTTTCAAAAGCCATGTTCAGTTACCTCCATGGATTGATGGCCAGTCTTTGAGTTGGCTGACCTTGGGTCAAGTGCACAGAGTTCTGGCTGGAGTGAAGCTATTCAAGTGTACAGACGATGGCCTTTCCTACTCAAAGAACTGCTTTTCTCAAAACAGGCTGTGAGTGTAGCAAGCACTATGACTGACCTACCCACTTCAGTATTAACCAACTTGGCTCTCACATGCTCATGTGGTAGAAATGGCCTTGCTCAAAGCACCAAGATTCTTCTGATGGAGCTGAAGTCACAATGGGTTTGGTTGCTTCCTGTTCTGGCGAGGCACTTCTGCCTTCCAAATGCCATGCTTTATGCTAACAAAACTGACAAGACTCTGTATCAGCCTTTGCTGATGTTATTGCTGAAAAACTGGTACCTGTTTTTACTTCACCTTGTACCTTCCTAAGTTCTTTTCAGTTGAGTTGATGGACTGTGGCACTCCTGACTTGAGCTCAAGTACATATGCCTTAAGTAAAATGGCATTTATTTTCCTTATCTTTCATTTTTTATGTAATTTTTACAGGAATATACTTTGTAGTTTTATAGCTAGGAAAAAAGTGAATGAGCCCAGGTAATCTTGTTAAATACCTCTCTTCTCTGGGTGTAATGGAATTTTTTTTTAAAATTCTGATAAATCTCTCCAATCAGCTTGACATTCCTCCCATCTCTTTTTTAGGTGACTCTTATTTCCTGGTTGGTGAAGAATATCTGTGGCATTCCATAAGTGCTTCTCTCTTAACAGGGTCTTGTGAAACATTTATTATTGTTCATTGGCTCCAGTTGCAAATATTGTAGTAAGAGTTCATTTCCATGATATGTTTTGGGAACTGGAGTGATGCTGACAAAAGAGCACAGTGCCTGGCACATAGTAGATACCCATAAATGCTGTTGGATGAACAGATTAATGCCTGAGTTGGGGATGTCAAGTCCTGACTCTGCTATTTATGAGTTCTGCCTTCTGAGGCAACTCATTCAGCCTTTCTGAACTTCAGTTTCCTAATCTGTAAATGAGTTCAGATTAGGTGGCCTCTTTCTGCTAAAAAAAAAAAAAAAGTTATAATTCTTTTATGACTCTAAGCATAAAAGGTACCCTGGATAGTTGTGATTATATATTGAATATTTGCATTACCTCTCAGGATGCTTTCTGCTACAAATTCAAAGTAATAGAATCCTAGACTGAAATGGCCTAAAGGACATTTATTCTCTTACATAACAGGAAGATGAGAGGTAGTGCAGGCTTTATATTTCAGTGATTCAGCAGCTCAACAATGTCACAGGAACCCAGGAGCTTTCGTATCTCTGCTCTGTGATCTTCTGCATCAGCTTCATCCTTTTGCTGGTTCTCCTGGAGACTTTATGTAAATTGAAGCGTCATGCTTTTCACATCCAATGTGAGAGAGAAGAAAAATCTCCTAGTCAACTACATAATATAGTTCCTTTTCTTCAGTCTGTTTGGGCCAAACAAAGACCTGTGCTCCTCGCTGGACCAACTGAGCCCCCACAGGATTAAATAGGGTGATTAAATTGGACTGATCATGTGGGATGGAATAGACATGAGTCTACTCAGGCAATGTCTACTTAGGTTTCTTAATCATTTCTGCAATTGCTCTTCAGGTGCCAGTCATATATCTGCTGTCCATTTTTAACTATTATGTATCTGGTCTTGCAGTGGTGAATAGAAGGCAAAATCTACTTTGATGCCTTTATGTATGTACTAGTAGGTATTAGGCTTGCTATTGTAACTATGACAGACCAAGAACCCAGTTTCAACTTGGTTACTATATTGAAGACACCTTTGATATATTTCAAGTTATTCCTTCTTTTCTCAATATTTTTTAATTGACAAAAATTTTATATCATGTACAACATCAATCCTTTTTGGCATCTGTATTTGTCAGGGTTCTCTTAGAGGGACAGAAGTAATAGGATATATATAAAGGGGAGTTTATTAAGTATTAACTTATACAATCACAGTGTCCCACAACAGGCTGTCTGCAAGTTGAGGAGCAAGGAGAGTCAGTCTGAGTCCCGAAACTGAAGAACTTGGAGGCCAATGTTCAAAGGCAGGAAGCATCAAGCATGGGAGAAAGATGTAGGCTGGGAGGCTAGGCCCATCATTGTTTCATGCTTTTCTGCCTGCTTTATATTCGTTGGTGGCTGATTAGATGGTGCCCACCTGATTAAGGGTGAGTTTGCCTTCTCCAGCCCACTGACTCAAATGTTAATCTCCTTTGGCAACACCCTCACAGACAAACCCAGGATCAATATTGCATCCTTCAATCCAATCAATTTGACACTCAGTATTAACCATCAGAGCATTATATAGAAAATCCAGATTAAGTAAATAGCACATTTCTTGCTCTCCAGGAATTCAGAGTTTCATAGAAGAAGCAAGAAAGAAATACTCAAAAAGTTAAATTAGAATACAAGGAGAGTACATGTGAAGTGCCAAAGGACCCATAACAGTATATAACCAACTACTAGACACCTACTGTGTACGAGGCATTGTTTAGGTGTGTTGTTTATGTGGCTATATTTAATTCTTGCAACAAACCTACTAAGTAGATGGTGATACCTCCACTTGATGGAGGAGAAAACTTAGGCTCACAGGGATTAAGTACAAGACCCAGATAACACAGAGCTGGGATTTGAACCCAGAGCTCTGTTTCCAAAGCCTGTGTTAATTTTACTACATCATGCTTTGAACAATATGTAAAAGTAAGACCAGAAACTTCTAACCAATTAAGTATTTTTTATCAACTTATTTTGGGGTGTTGGGCTAAAGGGGATGCAATTAAGAGGAGTTAAGGTCACAGAACAGAAAAAGGTGATTGTCAGATTGAGTTCTCAAGAAGCAGATGCTAAATGGAGTTTGAGATGCAAGACATTTATTGGGTTTCAACACATGCAAAGGGGAACAGCAAGCAAAATGGGACAGAGAAAGAAGTTAAACTGTGATGCAGGCCCAAGAAACTCATGGCCAGGTTGGCAGGGAGTGCTGCAGTGAGCATTGCCCTGCGTAGTGTCCTGCTACAGGCTGAATGGCAAGACCTGTCTAGCCCCACTTTGCCCAACCACTGGATAAAGCTATCCTGGGAAGGGCATGACCTCTGTGAGCCAGCTCTCTGCAGCTAAGGTGGTCCTGCAGAGGTTGACAGCTGGAGGCTGCCTGCTGGCAATACTCCCTGCAGCAGGGAAGCAAGGCCTTCCTTGAAGGGGACCTGGACCATGCCTTTCTATGTCTGCCACAGTGATGCCAAAGGCAAATTCTGCCTGTATCCCAGTTCTACCCATATCCTAGTTTGTGTCCAGTGGGTGTTACTAAAAGTGGTGAGTGGGGACCTATTTGAGTGAAATGGATAGGGGCCTGGGAGTGTGAGCCCACAGATGTCATTTCCATGCTTGCCAAAATGCTTAGGGAAGGACATCTTTCAGTCTGGCCTCATTTCTTTCAAACTAGGGTCTCATTTACTTTCTCAGAAGCAATTTTGAAAATGGGCCATGGTGTATCAAAAGACAGGAGTCATGCTTTTTATCATAGCAGTGAGGTTGGGCCAAACCAGGTCACCAGAGTTTATTGTTTTTTCAAAGCTGATGGATTTCTAGGATTGGGCTCTGCTGTGGTAATCACCGGATCACAGAAAGCTTCTTGAGGTCAAAAGTTTACTTCCATCATTCAGGGATCCTGGCTGACTCACTGTCTCATCTGCTGAGGCCTAGGTTACTAAAGTGACCTGGAGATCTTTTCTTTCCCACACTGCTTGCTTGAGTTTGCATGTAATAATTAAGAGATATTACAAAATCTAAACCACACTAATGAGCCCATGAAACAAGGCTGGAGGAGAAGTGTAGATTCTCCTTTCTCACTCAGATATCATACATAATAACATTCCACCTTGCCTTGCAACGGTCAGACAGATCTGGAGTAGTCTCTCCTGGCTCTCTGACATGCTAGGATAACTGAGTGCCCAGCATACCCAGTGCAGGTTAGTGGGGATATTTGCAAGCAGGCAGTGTGCATCTATGAAAGAATCCTCCGAAAGAAGCATTGGAGTTGCTAATGGAAGCTATTTTTCCTTCTCTCCTTTCCTGTCCAGAATGTGCTGCCCTATCTCCTTCTTAGGCTCTGTATTAGTCCATTTTCATGCTGTTGATCAAGACATACCCAAGACTGGGAAGAAAAAGAGGTTTAATTGGGCTTACAGTTCCACATGGCTGGGGAGGCCTCAGAATCATGGCGGGAGGCAAAAGGGACTTTTTACATGGTGGCAGCTGGAGAAAATGAGAGAGAAACAAAAGCAGAAACCCCTGATAAACCCATTGGATCTCATGAGGCTTATTCACTATCAGGAGAATAGCATGGGAAAGACCAGCCCCCCATGATTCAATTACCTCTCCCTGAGTCCCTCCCATAACACGTGGGAATTCTGGGACATACAATTCAAGTTGAGATTTGGGCCACAGCCAAATGATGTCAGGCCCCATCGGGTTCCTAGGCTTGCTAAGCGGATGTGAAAGGCCTTGATACACTGAAGCTGAGCTCTCAAGCATCAAGCCACACACAACCTCAGCCAGGAGAACAAGGGAGCTAGCTTTTGGCAGGGTTCCACATGGGCTGTATTGGAGAGACAATTGGTGGTACTGTCATTAGGTACCTCTTAATGGCTTTCTTAAATGTGCTGACTTAAATTTATTTAGTTCTAGGGGTTCTCTGAGCAGTCATAACTATATTTCAAATTGTGATTTCTATAAATTAGAAATGCCACTTTTCTTCAGCTCAAGAATTTCAATGAACCAATTATTCAAAACCAAATTTAATCAAGTGCATTTTTTTTCCTTTGCAAGCGTATGTTCCCTGGGCCTGCAAAGAAACACAATGTTGCCATCGGATTGGCTGAACAGAGCTGATAGATGGGGCTGTCAGAATTTATTGCTAATTTGGCTGTTAAGCCTTGCAAAGACTTGACACAGAACTGGTGCCTTACATAATAATATTTAGTGTCTGGCCTTGGGTATAAACTTCAGTTTTCCCAAGTGTTGGTAAACACATGGCTTTGCTGTGCTTTTGCAAGTACCCTCGACTTGGTTGATTTCCTTTGACAGAAGACAATGTACAGTTGTGGCAATTGTTTTAGTGCATTCTCTCTTTGTTCTCATTGTGCCCCATGTGCTATAACTTGTGCGTGTGTGTGTGTGTGTGTGTGCACTCATGCACACAGGTGTTTCAAGTACCTCTGACTGTGGCATCCACAACCTATTTTATTGGATAAGGGTATAAATTCTGGCCAAGGAAAAAGGACTGCAGAAGGTTACCAGAGTAAGAGAGTATGGGAAACATTATAAATTCTTTTGTTGTATTTAGAGACCAAAAATGTACTAAGAGCACAAAATCAGCCCAAGATTCCCTAGGCTGAATCCTGGCATCACTATTTACTAGTTGTGTGACGTTGGTGAGTGACTTGTTGTGGGAATATGATCCATGTAAAGTGGTTACTCATTGCCTGGTTAGAAACTGCCCACTTTATGCTGGCTATTGTTACCATCAATACAAGGTTAGAATGTGCTATTGAATGATTGCTTCACAGAATTCATGGACAAAGGTAACCCCACATAACAGAGACAAGGCTTATAGAGCAATAAATGATGATCTTCCCAGCTTGCACAAGCGTTCATTGAGTTTGACATATGTATAACCTTGTAATGGGATCTCTGCCTCTCCAAAAACTAAATAATAATAAAGGAACAAGGTCTTGCTCTTGAGGATTCCAAAATCAAGATATGTTAGACTACAAGATATCTGAGATATTTTTCAGCATAAAGGTATATGATTTACAGTCTCTTTACCCACAAATTTGGTGATTATTATCTTCTAATACCCCCAGGGAACTCTGGGATGAATTTAATAGTGTAGCATTTGGTTACAGCTTTCAGGTCTATATATGGAAGATTTTGGAAATACAACCAGAGCGCATTCCCCATCTTCACCTCATGCCTTCAGGACCTATTCTGGCCCAGTGTCTAGGAACTGAACTGAAGGGGAGGATTTCCCCATGTATTATGGCTGGCTCCAATTTGTGTTCTAGGATGGGTCTCTATCATGGATAATAATTCTAATAGTTAACATTTATTGAGCACTTACTATGTGCCAAGCATTTTGATGATTATGTGTATGTCATATTTAATTGTTACACTCACCTTGTGATCTAGGCATGATTAGGATCTTTATTTTACCTGGGATGAAATTGAAGCTAAGCGGGATAAAATAAGTGGCAGTGTTGGAACCTCACCCCAGATTGCCAAGCCCCAAAGCTCTTCCTGGTACAAGCATGGTAGCATAGATAGTCCTTTCCTGGCTCTTTTTCACCTTTCTCATCTATAAAGTGACGGTGCTAGGCTGTCTCTAAGACTCTTCCAGTTATAACATTCTATGACTTTAGATGCGTTGACTGCTTTATATCAAATAAAATTGTTGTAGAATCCACAGTCATATACATCATCTCCCTAACTCTTTCTTCTCTCCTTTGGCTTGCTTTCAAATGACCTGAGAGTGGATTGCAGAGTAGTATACAAGCATTTTATTTTCTTCTTTTTACATGTGAACTCACCCCAGTGGATCATTATACACTTTGGGCTTTGCTGGTTTCTGTGTCTGATTCTGGTCCTGAGGGGGACCCTTTCTTGACTACAGTGATGTCTGAGAGCAGCTCTCTGGGAACATTCGGCAAGTCATGGCTTAAACAAGGTAATAGTTGTGTTGAGTAGAATGTTTTCAGCCAAGTTAGCACTGAGGCTTGAGGAAAATAGGTGATAGTTGGCCCTCTGTTAAACAGAAGCATTTGAAAATATGTGAGTTCTTTGTAATGCCTGATAATAAATATGTGGTATACTTTTTTCAGGTTTAGCCTATCACCCCTTCAGGTTTGATTATTAATGAGGAGGCTATGAACTTTGGAGAGTGATAAAGCACTCCCTGCTCTCTGATAAATGACATGTGAAATCAAATGACATGTAAAGACACAGCAAAGAGAAAAGGAAGGTGAACTAGAAAAATTTCAAGTCCTGTTCAAGGAAATGTTTAGGATAAGCCTTTTTGGGCCAGGTGTGGTGGCTCACACCTGTAATCCTAGCACTTTGGAAGGCCAAGGCAGGTGGATCACTCGAGATCAGGAGTTCAAGACCAGCCTGGCCAACATGGCAAAACCCTGTCTCTGCTAAAAATACAAAAATTGGCTGGGCATGGTGGTACATGCCTTTAATCCCAGCTACTCGGGAGGCTGAGTCATGAGAATCACTTGAACCAGGGAGGCAGAGCTTGCAGTGAGCTGAGATTGCACCACTGCACTCAAGCCTAGGCAACAGCATGAGACTCTGTTGAAAAAAAAAAAAAAAAAGAAAGAAAGAAAAGAAAGGAAAATAAAAGCCTTATTAATTTCTCAGAGATTTTACTCCCTTCCTTAGAACAATGCATAATATAAATGTAAACTTATTCAAAACCTGATGACTATATTTATAACTAAAACAGCATTACAGAAGGCTTTTGATTTCAACTCAACAATTAATAGCTAAGAATGGGATGATAAGCAAGTATCCATCTTTTATTCTTATATTTTGTCATCACCCATCTGTGTCTAGAATCAGAATTATTCATGTAGGATTGTGTCTGAACTTTGGAAAGATGTTTGTTACCTTTACTTCAGTTTCTTTCTTTGTAAGATAAATTAGAAATTGCTAAAACCCAAAGACCTTGACATTTGAAGGCCAACATAAATTTTTAGGAGCTTCCTCTAAAGGCTGGATATCTTGGTTTCTTAGCTACCTGACCCTCCAAAGACTGAGAAACTAGTTTTTGGAGCCTTCTGATGTCTAAAGCACACATGCACACATACAAAGTTTATATATAGGGAGTATAAAAATGAGGACCAAGGGATGGAAGAAGCAGCAAAACTATGATCATTGGATTTTATATAGTTGCTAAACATAAGTTTGGCTAAGAGCTTCCTGGTTGCCAAGACAAAATGGCAACACTAAAAATTATGAGATTCCCCAGTTTTCTTCTGGTGGCAAGAAAGAAAAATATTTATTTTACTTCCGGTGATATTTTACTGTTAGAATATTCCAGAAGGCAAGAAAACAGTAGAAACCCTGTCAGTAACTGTAGAGGCATGCCTCGTTCGTAGCTCAAATATATACAGTGGTTTTATAACCCAAGAATAACCCTTAAGTGAGCTGCCTTCATGGTTCAGATTTTTTCTCTCTCAGTTTACTTCTACTCCCTTACTGAGTTGATTGACAATTCTCTATGTATATCTTACATTCCTCTTCCCCAAGAGAGGAGAACTGGTTGGAATTGTTGGTCACTATTCAGTATGGAGCATTCCTGTTGGGCACACTTCTCAAGTTAAGTAACCCTAGAAGTTATTTCCCAGCATATAAAACACCAGTTCAGCCATGTGTGGCTAATTCGACCTGGTCCAGTGGTAAGAGCATGCCAAACCTCTGAGTAAACATCGTCTTGTAATAGTTTCCTCAAAAGAGCGGAGTGTAACATGTAAGAACTTTAGGTTTTGTGACCATTTGATACACTTTCCTTGACAGAAAGGAAGAAGCCAGTGTTGACTCTATCCCTTATTCCCCACCTTTGAGCAGACACACCATTCCTAGGAAATGGTAATGGCAGGGTGTGCAATGTTCCATTTTACTCAACTTATTCAGGGCACCAGATGAGTGAGTATTCACCCTTTTCTAGTCCTAGGCTACCGGGATTTCTTTTCAAGTAGCAATGCTAACAAGTGAAATAGATGGATCTGAATTACAATGACCTTATTTTTTGCCTAAAGTAACTTAATCAGCATCAGTGAGAGAAACAACAGGACTACAGAATCTAGAAATCCACTTAATAGTATAATATCAAGTTAACTTTTTTGTATATAACAAATTCTTCTCCTTCCTGACTTTTTAAATCTCCCCAAATCCTCCCTAGACTTTTTCTCAAGATGGAGACACTAGATCACTGTGGCACCAGTTCTAATTACTGTTTTTTTTATTCACATGTGGTTTTTCTTATTTTAATGCCAGGACAAGCAGGAATGAAGTATCCAGAGGGAAGCATTTAGCAAACACCACATTTTCATTTATTCAGCTTCATACTGTGTTCTTAGCCAAAAGAATGGAAACCATCCCAAAGTTACTTTGATTTCTCCCACTGTATTATTTCCCTATTTAACCACGATTCCTGACCTGAATGTATTTATCTGAATTTATTTACTCTTTTTATTTCTACTACCCAACTTTGATATTCCCTCTTTGTATACAATTATTTCCCCTTCTATTTATAATACTGCCCATTTGATATGTAACACTTTTACAAAAGAAACAAAACTTTTTCTGGAATTGACTTTAAAAATAAGGTTCCAATATGGACTCTTAACTGGGGATTTAGTAGTATAATTGAGGAACAACTAATGATGCGTTTTATAGCAAAACGAACACAGTTTAAGTTTGATCAACACCCAATATTCCTGGGCAGGGAGTTGAGGAGTCATGTGTTAGACTCCCATGAGTGGAAGTATGAGAATTCCACTTTTTGCCTTGCTTTGCTTTGTCTTGCATTTCCTGCCTGTGATAAATGTGTCCCAATATTTGTCCTTTGGATGTTGTTGTTGAGAATCATTTCTCATAATGGGAAATGTCAAGTCAAATAGTGTGACAGAACTTGCTGAATGATTGAGTCAACTCAACCACCAGTGGTATTGTCAACCATGGCTGTTGAATTAATGAGAACAATTAAAACTCATTTTTCAGAGGTCAAGAGAGGCTCACTTTTGTGACTTCATGTCAGATGATTGATGAATTTTTTTTTGAGATGGAGTCTCACTCTGTCACCCAGGCTGGAGTGCAGTGGCATGATCTCGGTTCAATGTAACCTCTGCCACTCGGATTCAAGCAATTCTCCTGCCTCAGCCTCCCAAGTAGCTGGGCTTACAGGCACCAGCCACTGTGCCCAGCTAATTTTGTAGTTTTAGGAGAGATGGGGTTTCGCCATCTTGGCCAGGCCAGTCTTGAACTCCTGACCTTGTGATCCACCTGCCTTGGCCTCCCAAAGTGCTGGGATTACAAGCATGAGCCACTGCACCCAGCCTGATGACCATTTTTCCACCCTTTATTTTGACATTTTTGATATTGAAAACCACCTGCAACAGAACACCATTTAAGATCAATGACTAGTGTCAGAATGAAAGAGACACTGTTCAGATTTGAGAGGCAGAACCTTAGAAGAAACTGGGTGTTAGACGATTTGTGTTAGAATTCTAGCTGTGTGATTAGCTCTGTGACCTTGGAAATATCATCAAACCTCTAAAAACCTACCTTCTATTGTTTTTTTAACTTGTAAAAGCTAGGTAATATTCTTGCTTTATTTTAATAATCAAATAACATGATAAATGTGAAAGTTTGCAATCTGTAAGTCACACTGCAGATCTATTATATATTATAATTTTCTTTTTTTTTACTTAAAATTTGTTCTGAAAACATATTATTTATCAAATGTTCCTTAAATTAACTTAGTGAGTGCTATATTGGGTCTTCCTTTGGCAGGGCTGTGTATTAGTCCCTTTTCACACTGCTATAGAGACATACCTGAGAATGGGTAATTTATAAAGGAAGGAGGTGTAATTGACTCACAGTTCTGCATGGCTGGGGAGGCCTCGGGAAACTTACAATCATGGTGCCAGGCGAGAGAGAAGCAAAGGCATGTTTTACATTGGCAGCAGGTGAGAGAGAGGTTGTGTGTGTGAAGCAAAGGAGGAAGAGCCCCTTATAAAGCCTTCATATCTCATGAGAATTCACTCATTATCATGAGAACACCATGAAGGAAACCACCCCCATGATGCTGTCAGCCTTAAACTGGGTCCCTCCCTAGACACATTGGGGATTATGGAGATTACATTTTAAGATGAGATTCAGGTGGGGGCACAGCCAAACCACATCAGGCTGTTAAGGGCTATTTCACAGGAGATGTGATAGTTTCAAACAAAAGGCAAGAAAATTTTTCTTTGAACAAAAAGATTAATTGTATGCCAGGAAGATTGACTAGAATGCTGAATAAATGTACATCTACTTAAGTAATATGGCTGTATTAGTTTTCTCTTGCTACATAACAAATTACCCCCAAATTTAGCAGCTTAAATGATACATATTTAGTATCTCACAGTTTCTCTGAGTCTGGAATTCTGCTTAGTTAGATGTTTCTGGTTCAGTGTCTCTCATGAAGTTATAGTCAGGATATCAGCTTGGGTTACAGTCATCGAAAGACTTGAGTGGGGCTGTTAATAGGAGGCCTCAGTTCCTCGCTAGCTGTTACCCAGAGGGCTCAGTTTTTTACCATATGGGCCTCACCATAGGGTTGCTTGAATGTCTTCATGAAATGGCAGCTGGCTTCTGCCAGAGTGAGTGATCCAAGAGAGAAGGAGGAAGCCACAGTGCATTTTATGACCCAGGCTCTGAAATCACACACTACCACTTCTACTAGGGTTGCCAGATATGACACAAAATACCCACTTAAATTTGAATTTCAGATAATAAATAATTATTTTTAGTACAAGTATGTCCCGTGCCTGGCTCACCTGCAGTATTGTTGATTCCCAACCACATCTTTTCTCTCTTTGTAGCTATCAGTGGTGCTAAAATCTGAGTTCAAAATGCAAAGAATTTTATATATTTAAAATTAAATAAAATGCAGAGAAACTTAGAGGCAGAGAAAAACACCATGTCAACCACAGGTGTAATTAATATTTTCCAAGTAACTATAATTCTTGAAGGACTGTGGTATTATCAGATACTCTCCATCCTGAGCCCTGAATTCTATGTATAGTGTAACTGCCCCCCATCAGGGGAAAATACAGGGTGCCTCGAAGTTCAGAAGCACAGGAGAATGAATATAATGTTGTCCACGACCACTTTCTCTCTCTCTCTCTCTCTCTCTCTCTCTCTCTCTCTCTCTCTCTCTCTCTGTGTGTGTGTGTGTGTGTGCATATAAGCATATATAAAATTTACATTTTCAGACTTTGTAGACATCCGATAGCTAAATGTCAGACAATGTAAAGAGAGAGCAAGAACAGTTAAGGTGTAGAGATAATGCCTGAAGAAAAAAGCAATTCTTTTTGAACAGCATTCTGGGATGATGTACATTTATTCCAAATTATCCAATATATGTAGTTTGCCTTGATCACAGAAATGAAGTCAATGTGGAGGCAGTATGACATAGTGGCTAGGAATATAGCCTCTATGGGTCCCATTATGGCTCTGGGACTTTAGGCAAGTTTCTTATCTCAGAGGGGCTTGATTTCTTTATCTGTAAAATGGGACAAATAATAGTACCTCACAAAAAAATTCTTAGGATCAAATAAATTAAATTTTCTACATAGTAAGAGCTCAAAAACTGTTGGTAATAATTATTTAGGAGTGATTGAAATATAGAAATGAATAAGAATCGTTCCCAAGGAAGAAAAAGTCTGGCTTTGAATAGCTAATCAGAAAGAACTGGTGGCTTCTACATGTTTAGGTTTTATGTGCTTGGTTATCATGACTTGTATAAGACTGATGTGCTGATTGGTAGGGTAAAAATGCTTGTGTCCTTCAGTTGCTGAGTTTCCCCCCAAATAGCAGCGACTGCTTTGTTTTCCCTCAGTTCCTTTGCTCAAAGACTCAAAGACATTCCTGTTTTTCCCACACATCTTCTTCCTCCTTTTCTCTGCTACCTATTGCAGTTAGTGGGAAAGTTTTCTGAAATAAATGAGAACTCTTTCTCCTCTTCTGTCATTTATTTTCCAGATCTTTTCTAAATTATACTTCAAATGCTACTTCCCCATTTGTCACCCACTTTCCTGTCAAGGTTGACAGTGATGATTAGCATACCCTTACATCCTGCCACTCATTCCCCGCCTACCCTAGCATCATCCTGTGGAAAGGAGTCTGCATTTCCACAAGAGCAATGCCAAGTCTCCTTGAAAGGGGCCATGAAATGAAATGCAAAATAAATATCATTGGTGCGCTTCAGAGATGCTGTAGAAGAGATACTTGCTTTGGGTAAGAAAGGGGACTAATGACTGATAAGTTATCATTCTCTGCAAGGACTCCATGAATGTTATGGGAGATTTATCATAATTCACTATGATCTTATTTTATGATTCTTTATTGGCTCCCTGTGGCAAGTTTCTTAATTTTTCTTTCTCACTAACAAGAATGATAATTTGGGGTATGTGAATGAGATAAAAATTCACAAATAGCTCCAAGACCATGGAGAAATTAGTTTGATGAGAATTTTTTATTTTGCCTTTTCCTTCTCTCCTTCATCTTTTATCATTGTACTACTTATTTAAAGCTGTTAGAGTTCATTGATTCTAAGGTGCTTTTTCTCCCCTACAATATTACTTCTCTGCAATAGGGCTATGTCTCATGTTTGATGGTGTTTTACAATTAATTAACAGAATTTTTTTCTTTTGTAGAATCACATGCCACAATGGTGTATCTTATAATGGATGATTTCTTAGAAGCAATGAAATAGGGCATTGTCCAGGCTTTGTGCTATGTCTGTTGCATACATTTTCTAGTTTAGCCCTCACAATAATCCAGTGATTAATTAACCAGTACATTTACTCTTAACAAACATTTAGAGTAATTGTATTTGAGCTAATACAATTAATAATAATATTTAACATATATTGAGCAGGCACTATGTAAGTCCTTTACATATACTTTCTCCACTTAGCACTTAGATGACCCTGGGAGGTAGATATTGATATTATTTTCATGTTTGCATGTCATAGGCCAGCAAAGGAAATACTCAGGCATTGAAAAACTTGCCAAAGTTAGAGAGCTACTAGCAGGCAAGGCAAGATTCAAGACTGGGTTGTTCTGACTTCAAAACCTATGCTATTAACCACTACCCTACATTGTGTCAAATTATTATAATTAACATTGGTGAAGTACTTTACCATTTACAATAGCTTTCACAAACACCTAATTTAATCCTAGCCTAATAACAAGTCAATGCAATTCCTTTTATATATTTTACTTTTAAAGATATAAAACACTGTTAAAACATTATTAAAAGCCTTCTTAAAAGGTATTAGCAAACCAAAGAAACATTAAGGAAAACTGAAAAGCTGGGACTGTTTCACTTTATTAGGACAAAGTAGAGACAAGCTGAATCAGAGTTCATGCTAAATAGTATCCAAAGGATAATTGTCTACTTTATTATAGAAAATCAAGCTATTGCACCATATGAGCCTTTGCTCTGAGATCTAAGTTTGCATTTCCAACTAACTAAGGAAAATCAATTGGAGTATTAAAACAATGGGTAATAATAATTTGTAAAATGGATCACTGGAGTTGATAAATATGATAAATGAACTGAGGTCAATGACTCTTTTATATAGCTTCAACTTTACAGGGAATGACTATTAATGTATTTGGGTTAAATCTATTGTCTTGTTATTCTAGTGATTTATGGCCAACAAAAAAATACCCTAAAAGAGGCATATGTCTGGATGAACAAGGGAGCTATAATTAGATTCACATTGTCCCCAAAGAATTCTAACCATTTAGAATTCCTGGTGGATGGCTAGGTGGCTGAATAGGAACAGCTCCAGTCTGCAGCTCCCAGCAAGATCAACGCAGAAGGCGGGTAATTTCTGCATTTCCAATTGAGGTACCCAGCTCATCTCATTAGGACCAGTTAGACAGTGGGTGCAGCACACAGAGGAGGAGCTGAAGCAGGGTGGGGCGTTGCCTCACCCGGGAAGCACAAGGGGTCAGAGAACTCCCTCCCCTAGCCAAGAGAAGCCTTGAGGGACTGTGCCTTAAGGAACGGTGCATTCTGGCCCAGATAATACGCTTTTCCCACAGTCTTTGCAACCTGCAGACTAGGTGATTCCCTTGGGTGCCTACGCCACCAGGGCCCTGAGTTTCAAGCACAAAACTGGGCACCCATTTGGGCAGACACCGAGCTAGCTGCAAGAGTTTTTTTCATACCCCAGTGGCGCCTGGGACGCCAGTGAGACAGAACCGTTCACTCCCCTGGAAAGGGTGCTGAAGTCAGGGAGCCAAGTTGTCTAGCTCAGTGGATCCCACCCCCACGGAGCCCAGCAAGCCAAGAACCACTGGCTTGAAATTCTCCCTGCCAGCACAGCAGTCTGAAGTCCACCTGGGATGCTCGAGGTTGGTGTGGGGAGGGCGTCCACCATTACTGAGGCTTGAGTAGGCAGTTTTCCCCTCACAGTGTAAACAAAGCCACCTGGAAGTCTGAACTGGCTGGAGCCCAACATAGGTTGGCAAAACCACTGTAGTCACACTGCCTCTCTAGATTCCTCCTCTCTGGAAAGTGCATCTCTGAAAGAAAGGCAGCAGCCCAAGTCAGGGGCTTACAGATAAAACTACCATCTCCTGGAACAGAACACCTGCGGGGAGGGGCAGCTGTGAGCACAGCTTCAGCAGACTTAAACGTTCCTGCCTGCTGGCTCTGAAGAGAGCAGTGGCTCTCCCAACAGAACACTTGAGCTCTGCTAAGGGTCAGATTACCTCTCAAGTGGGTCGCTGACCCCTGTGTATCCTGACTAAGAGACACCTCCAGGCAGGGGTTGACAGACACCTCATAAAGGAGAGCTCCAGCTGGCATCTGGCAGATGACCCTCTGGGATGAAGCTTCCAGAGGAAGGAATAGGCAGCAATCTTTGCTGTTCTGCAGCCTCCGCTGGTAATACCCAGGCAAACAGGGTCTGGAGTGGACCTCCAGCAAACTCCAGTAGACCTGCAGCAGAGGGGCCTTACTTTTAGAAGGAAAACTAACAAACAGAAAGGAATACCATCAACATCAACAAAAGGACGTCTACACAGAAACCGCATCCACAGGTCACCAGTATCAAAGACCAAAGGTAGATAAATCCACAAAGATGAGGAAAACCAGCGCAAAAGGCTGAAAATTCTGAAACCAGAAGGCCTCTTCTCCTCCAAAGGATGACAATTCCTTGCCAGCAAGGGAACAAAACTGGATGGAAAATGAGTTTGGCAAATTGACAGAAGTAGGCTTCAGAAGGTGGGTAATAACAAACTCCTCTCAGCTAAAGAAGCATGTTCTAACCCAATGCAAGGAAGCTAAGAACCTTGAAAAAATGTTAGAGGAATTGCTAACTAGGATAACCAGTTTAGAGAAAAACATAAATGACCTCATGGAACTGAAAAACACCGCACAAGAACTTCCTGAAGCATGCACAAGAACTTTGTGAAGCATACACAAGTATCACTAGCCAAATAAATCAAGCGGAAGAAAGGATATCAGATATTGAAGATCAATTAACTGAAATAAAGCATGAGGACAATATTAGAGAAAAAAAAAAAATGAAAGGGAACGAACAAAGCCTCCAAGAAATATGGGACTATGTGAAAAGACCAAACCTTCGTTTGATTGGTGTACCTGAAAGTGATGGGGAGAATGGAACCAAGTTGGAAAACTCTTCAGGATATTATCCAGGAGAATTCCCCAACCTAGCAAGACAGGCCAACATTCAAATTCAGGAAATACAGAGAACACTACAAGGAAGCACCTCAAGGAGTGTAACCCCAAGACACAAAATCATCAGATTCACCAAGATTGAAATGAGAGAAAAATGTTAATGGCAGCCAGAGAGAAAGGTCGGGTTACCCACAAAGGGAAGCCCATCAGACTAACAGTGGATCTTGCTGCAGAAACCCTGCAAGCCAGAAGAGAGTGGGGGCCAATATTCCACATTCTTAAAGAAAAGAATTTTCAACCCAGAATTTCATATCCAGCCAAGCTAAGATTCATAAGCAAAGAAGAAACAAAATCCTTTACAGACAAGCAAATCCTGAGAGATTTTGTCACCACCAGGCCTGCCTTACAAGAGCTCCTGAAGGAAGCACTTAATATGGAAAGGAAAAACTGTTACCAGCCACTGCAAAACATTCCAAATTGTAACGACCACTGACACTATGAAGAAACTGCATCAACCAACGGGCAGAATAACCAGCTAGCATCATAATGACGGAATCAAATTCACACATAATAATATTAATCTTAAATGTAAATGGGCTAAATGCCCCCAATGAAAAGACACAGACTGGCAAATTGGATAAAGAGTCACGACGTATCAATGTGCTGTATTCAAGAGACCTATTTCATATGGAAAGACACACATAGGCTCAAAATAAAGGGATGGAGGAATATTTACCAAGCAAATGGAAAGTAAAAAAAAGCAAGGATTGCAATCCTAGTCTCTGATAAAACCGACTTTAAACCAACAAAGATCAAAAAAGGCAAAGAAGGGCATTACATAATGGTAAAGGGATCAAGGCAACAAGAAGAGCTTACTATGCTCAATATATATGCACCCAATACAGGAGCATCCAGGTTCATAAAGCAAGTTCTTAGAGACCTACAAAGAGACTTAGACTCCTACACAATAATAATGGGAGACTTTAACACCCCACTGTCAATATTAGACAGATTAATGAGACAGAAAATTAACAAGGATATTCAGGACTTGAATTCAGCTCTGGACCAAGCGGACCTAACAGACATCTACAGAACTCTCCACCCCAAATCAACAGAATATACATTCTTCTCAGCATCACATCACACCTATTCTAAAATTGACCACATAATTGGAAGGAAAACACTCCTCAGCAAATGCAAAAGAATGGAAATCATAACACACAATCTCTCAGACCACAGTGAAATCAAATTAGAACTCAGGATTAAGAAACTCACTCAAAACCACACTTGGAAACTTAACAATCTGCTTCTGAATGACTGCTGGGTAAATAATGAATTTAAGGCAGAAATAAATGTCTTTGAAATCAATGAGAATGAAGACACAACCTACCAGAATCTCTGGGACACAGCTAAAGCAGGGTTTAGAGGGAAATGTATAGCACTAAATGCCTACAGAAGAAAGCAGGAAAGATCTAAAATTGACAACCTAATATCACAATTAAAAGAACTACAGAAGCAAGAGCAAACAAATTCAAAAGCTAGCAAAAGACAAGAAATAACTAAGGTCAGAGCAGAACTGAATGAGATAGAGACATGAAAAACCCTTCAAAAAAATCAGTGAATCCAGGAGCTGGTTTTTTGAAAAGATTATCAAAATAGATAGACCACTAGCCAGACTAATTAAGAAGAAAAGAGAGACGAATCAAATAGACACAAAAAAAATGCTAAAGGGGGTATCACCATTGATCCCACAGACATACAAACTACCATCAGAGAATACCATAAACACCTCTTCACAAACACACTAGAAAATCTAGAAGAAATGCATAAATTCCTGGACACATAAACCCTCTCAAGACTAAACCAGGAAGAAACTGAATCTCTGACTAGACCAATAACAAGTTCTGAAATTGAGGCAGTAATTAATAGCCTATCAACCAACAAAAAGCTTGGGACCACATGGATTCACAGCCAAATTCTACCAGAGGTACAAAGAGGAGCTGGTACCATTCCTTCTGAAACTATTCTGAACAATAGAAAAAGAGGGACTCCTCTCTAACTCATTTTCTGGGGCTTGCACCATCCTGATACCAAAGCGTGTCAGAGAAATAAAAAAAAGAAAATTTAAGGCCAATATTTCTGATGAACATTGAAAAATCCTCAATAAAATAGTGGCAAACCAAATCCAGCAGCACATCAAAAAGCTTATCCACCATGATCAAGTCAACTTCATCCCTGGGATGCAAGGCTGGTTCAACTTATGCAAATCAATAAACATAATTCATGACATAAACAGAATCAATGACAAAAACCACATGATTAACTCAATAGATGCAGAAAAAGCCTTTGATAAAATTCAACACCACTTCATGCAAAAAACTCTCAATAAAATTGGTATTCATGGAACTTATCTAAAATAATAAGAGCTATTTATGACAAATCCACAGCCAATACCACACTAAACGGGCAAAAGCTGGAAGCATTCCCTTTGAAAACTGACATAAGACAAGGTTGCCTTCTCTCACCACTCCTATTCAACATGTTATTGGAAGTTCTGGCCAGGGTAATCAGGCAAGACAAAGAAATAAAGGGTATTCAGTTAGGAAAAGAGGAAGTCAGATTGTCTCTGTTTGTAGATGACATGATTGTATATTTAGAAAACCCTGTTGTCTTAGCTCAAAATCTCCTTAGGCTGATAAGCAACTTCAACAAAGTCTCAGGATACAAAATCAATGTGCAAGCAATATGAAAAATCACAAGTATTCCTCTACAACAATAATAGACAAACAGAGAGGCAAATCATGAGTGAACTCCCATTCACACTTGCTACAAAGAGAATAAAATACCTAGGAATCCAACTTACAAGGAATATGAAGGACCTCTTCAAGGAGAACTACAAACCACTGCTCAAGGAAATAAGAGAGGACACAAACATGGAAATACATTCCATGTTCATGGATAGGAAGAATCAATATCACAAAAATGACCATACAGTCCAAAGTAATTTATAGATTCAATGCTACCCCTTTCAGGCTACTGTTGACTTTCTTCACAGAATTGGAAAAAACTACTTTAAATCTCATGTGGAAACAAAAAAGAGCCCATATAGCCAAGACAATCCTAAGCAAAAAGAACAAAGCTGGAGGCATCATGCTACCTGACTTCAAACTATACTACAAGGCTACAGTAACCAAAACAGCATGGTACTGGTACCAAAACAGATATATAGACCAATGGAACAGAATAGAGGCCTCAGTAATAACATCACATGTCTACAATTATCTGATCTTTGACAAACATGACAAAAACAAGAAATGGAAAAGGATTCCCTATTTAATAAATGGTGTTGGGAAAATTGGCTAGCCATATCCAGAAAACCGAAACTGGACGCCTTCCTTACACCTTATACAAAAATTAACTCAAGTTGGATTAAAGGCTTGAACGTAAGACCTAAAACCATGAAAACCCTAGAAGGAAACCTGGGCAATACCATTCAGGACATAGGCATGGGCAAACACTTCATGACTAAAACACCAAAAGCAATGGCAACAAAAGCCAAAATTGACAAATGGGACATAATTAAACTAAAGAATTTCTGCATGGTAAAAGAAACTATCATCAGAATGAACAGGCAACCTATAGAATGAGAGAAAATGTTTGCAATCTGTCCATCTGACAAAGAGCTAATATCCAGAATCTACAAGGAACTTAAAGAAATTTATAAGAAAAAACAGACAACCCCATCAAAAGGTGGGCAAAAGATATGAACAGGCACTTCTCAAAAGAAGACATTTATGCAGCCAACAGACAAATGAAAAAAGGCTAATCATCACTGGTCATTAGAGAAATGAAAATCAAAACCACAATGAGATACCATCTTATGCCAGTTAGAATGGCAATCATTAAATAGTTAGGAAACAACAGATGCTGGAGAGGATGTGGAGAAATAGGAATGCTTTTACACTGTTGGTGGGAGTGTAAATTAGTTTAACCATTGTGGAAGACAGTGTGGTGATTCCTCAAGGATCTAGAACCAGAAATACCATTTGACCCAGCAATCCCATTACTGGGTATATATACAAAGGATTATAAATCATTCTACTATAAAGACATATGCACACATATTTATTGTAGCACTGCTCACAATAGCAAAGACTTGGAACCAACCCAAATGCCCATTGATGATAGACTGGATAAAGAAAATGTGTCACATATATACAGAATTTTATGCAGCCATAAAAAAGGATGAGTTCATGTCCTTTGCAGCAACATGGATGAAGCTGGAAACCATCATTCTTAGCAAACTAACACAGGAACAAAAAAACAAACACTGCATGTTCTCACTCATAAATGGGAGTTGAACAATGAGACCACATGGACACAGGGAGGGGAACATCACACACTGGGGCCTGTCAGGGGGTGGGGGGTTAGGGGAGGGATAGCATTAGGAGAAATACCTAATGTAGATGACAGGTTGATGGGTGCAGCAAAACACTGTGGCATGTGTATACCTATGTAACAAACCTGCATGTTCTGCACATGCATCCCAGAACTTACATATAATAAAAAAAATGAAAATTAAAAAAAAATCTAGAATTATCATAAAGGCACAGAGTTGTAGAATTTTAGAGATAGGAGTCGTCTCAGGAGGTTGAGCATTTCCCACTTACACAGATAGAACATGAGCTCTCTTAAATAGCCATCAATATTTCATTTCTTCTTTGTTGGGCATCTTCTTTAATTGCAATATGTCCTTGTCTTATAAGTCTTTATAGATACCTGACCTGGGTTTGTGGTTTTGATACTTTTATTTTCTGGAACAATACCCTTTCTAATCCCTTTCTGACAGGGGGAGGGGGGCAGTGATATGGAATGTAATGTCACTTATGACAAAGGGGTAGAAATATTACCATTTTGAACACCAGGCATCCTTCTCCAACATGTCCCATGTTTTATGCAAGAGATGGATTATGCTTGGCCCTGAATGCCTGCCTTTTAGTCAAAGATCTCTAGGGTGAATGAAGCACCTACCAACTAGGTAAAGGATTAGTAACCAAGGTGAGGAAAAGAAATCTTCCTTGTATCCAATTCCAAACTTTCCCTTCTTCCTGTCCTTCCGTCTATGGAGCAAAACCCTCACAATAAAAAAGCCTGTATAGCCCAAGAGACAGGCAGTAATTTTTTATCTCAATATTTAAATAAAATTTCTTATATTTTTCTTTAAAAATATTAGCCAACATTATTTGCCATGGAATTACAATGGATTTAGAACTGGAATATACCTCAGAGATTATCCATTCCAAATTCTCTTATTTTGCAAATGAAAGATTTTGTAACTGGAGTGATTAGACGCCTTACCCAACAACATATAGCTATTTGTGGCAGCTGTAAATCTAGAACCTTTGTGTTACAGTCTGTTTGTGCTGTTGTAACAAAATACCACAGATTAGTTAATTGATAAAGAACAGAAATTTACTTTTCACAGCTGTAGAGGCCAGGAAGTCCAAGATCAAGACTCTGGCATATGATAAGGGCTGCTGTCTGCTTCCAAGATGGCACTTTGAATGCTGCATCCTTTGGAGGGGTACAGCACTGCACCTTCACATGGCACAAGGTGGAAAAGCAAAAAGGAACAAAACTCCATCCATCAAGCCCTTTTATAACAGCATTAATCTATTCATGAAGGCAGAGCCCTCATAATCTAAACACCTTCCAAAAGACCCCACCTTCCAACACTATTGCAATGGGGATTAAATTTCCAACACATGAATTTTGAGGGACACATTCAGACCATAGCATCTCGTTTGCTGACTCCCAACTTGACTCTCCCCCTACAAAAAATTTTTCAATTTTCAAGTAATATTGTAAACTTCTTACAAGTAAGAACAATTCCCATAAAACTTTTTTCTTTGGAAAACTGGCAAAAGATCCTGACTAGGTTGCAAAAGAGATTGCTCTTTAAGACAAAGTTTCAGAAATGACCTTTGAGGGCATTTTCCATATTTCTGGTTAGTGGGTGCAATAACCTTTAGCTGAAGAAAAGGGCACCCAAAAGAGCAGAGCAATAATAGAGGAATTACTTTGGCAATTACTATTACAAGTCCACCTTTGAAAGCAGGTGGAGAAGTCAGTGATGGAAAAAGCCAGCATCACAACCTATGATAAGAACAGAAATGTCAATATCAGCCATCTAGGGCATTTCTTTGCCCATTTCTTTGCGCTTCGGATTGGTAGCAAAAAAAACAAAATGAAACAAACAAGCAAAAAAAAAAAAAAAAAAAAAAAAAAAACGCACTATGGTTTTTTCAGTTTAGTGAAAGGTATTTTCTATGCAGCTAGGTGTAATTAAACCTACAAAATTAAGCTTGGTATCTTTTAATTAATATAGAGGCCCCCGCATAGGGCCTTGTCACCCTCCCTAAAATGAAAAGTAAGTGTTAACCTAACCAGGGCTTACCTCATATGATAAACATAAATTTAATAAATGAATAAGACTGAGAAAACGCATTCTGGTTTTGAGTGAGAATGTTTGAACTCTGTTAGAGCTTCCTCTTTAATGAGAGTAGCTTTAGATGGCATTTCTTTAGATTATTTTATTAAGTGGGCTGACCTCGCTGTTTCCCAGTTCTCAAAAAAAAAAAAAAAAAAAAAAAAAAAAAAATAAGATAGGAAGAAGACAGAAGCATCAGCTTGCTTAAGATGAGAAAAGGCTTCAGGTGCATTTTATTTAACGCTATTCAGCTGAGGATAATTGAGTGAGGAAATGCTAGAATGTAACCCAAGTGTATGCCTTGCAACATTTCACAGCCAACACAGCTTGGCCTTTGCCCATGGTGGGCCATACAAATCATAAAGCAAAGCATCTACCAATAGGCAGAAGCACAGATTAGACAATAAATCGCGGCTTTTATTTGAGGAACGTTACATTTGCTGTTATGTTTCTTTTATCCCTCCCAAGAAATGCAAGAGAAAAATTACCGTTTTCTCTGACATGTAGTTTTTTCTAGTCCCAAGTCCTTCTTTTTCTGTTTTTTTTTTTGTTTTTTTGTTTTTTTTTTTTTTTTTTTTTCCAGAATTAAGAATTTGGCCTTGTGGGACATGGAGTGTCAGCAGTTTTTTTTTTTTTTAAAAAAAAAAAAAAAGACCTTCATGACTCTGCCATCCATCAGTTCACACTCCCACTTGGGACCATGACAGTTTTCTTGCAATTTCTCTTACCTGTTGCCTCCTTGGAGGAGAAAAATACTGTCTTTTATCCATAGTTTATCCATTAGGGATATCCTGAGAATAAATGAAACCATCACATGTTGAGATAATCCTCTGAATAAAGATCTCTTAGAATCTGATACCATTCAGAGTTTTAATAGAGTTACAGAGTCCAAAATCTCTCACTCTTTGCCAGGCTATCCCAGCTGTAGTGCCAGAAGAACATCACCTGTCAGCTCCGTGCCAAGCCTTCCCTTCTCCAAAGCAGCCACCATCATCTTTTGACATCATTTTTTTTTTTTTTTAATTGAGACAAAGTCTCACTCTGTTGCCAGGCTGAAGTGCAGTGGCATGATCTTGGCTCACTGCAACCTCCACCTCCTGGGTTCAAGCGATTCTCTTGCCTCAGCCTCTCAAGTAGCTGGGACTACAGGCGTGTGCCACCATGCCCAACTAATTTTGTATGTTTAGTAGAAACAGGATTTTACCATGTTGGTCAGGATGGTCTTGATCTCTTGACTTCGTGATCTGCCTGCCTCGGCCTCTCAAAGTGCTGGGATTACAGGCATGCACCACCATGCCTGGCCCATCTTTGACATCTTAACCAGTGCTCCTAACCAGTTCCTGACCTCCAATTTAGAATAGGACTCTACCTGGACAGATGATTTAACAAACCATATAAAACAAAAATATTTATAGCTATATAGCACCTTTTTAGATATAAAAGTACTTCCTCATTCATTAACAGAAAATTAGGCCAAGAATTTGAGGAATATGCTTTCTCAAAACCTGAAGTAATCTTCACAAACCAGCTATCTTAAGGCATCAGCCTAGCTTTGCCACTTGACTTAAAATTTCTGTGTTAACAGCTTTCGCCTCTGGGGAGAGGCCAGAAATGTTATGAGAATAATGAAGCCACCACTGGATTCAGACAATTTCCTGGACAAAAAATGAAAATGTCCTGTGAACTCAAAATAATGTTAGTTATTCTATGGACTTTGTGGGTTGCTGTGCATGCATTTGTGCATATGCATTTTATCTCTGTTTCCCTGGACACTCCTTCATCAAATTTAATTGTTCTCATTTTTTTCTGTTAATACCCCTTGACCACATTCAAATCCTTGATTTCATGCTAAGGCTTTGAGACGCTAAGAAGGAGCTATGCTACTTGGTATAAGTGGAGGTTCCACTTCAATTTAAGAATTTCTGAAATTGCCTTAAGCTGTAATCAGAGCAAAGGAGCAAGTGTCAGAATATTTCTGTCCGTAATGGAAATAACCAGAGAAATGCAAAATATTTTTCTCTAGTCCATTCTCACCAATTCTATTTTAGATTCCAAGGCAACTGTCAGTTTGATACCTGGGTCCCTTTAAGCAGAAGTTTTGACTTGCAATAAATTTAACAGGGTGCAGGTTATTAAATGACTGTTCTCTTTATAACAGCTCCCTCTCCCTTTTGTTTGAAAATTAAAATGGAAATCACATAGTCAAAAATTCCTGATTTATTTAGGTTCCTCCTTAACCTCACTTGTCCAACCAATTGGGAGAAACAGTGCTTTTAGAAAAATGTCTTAATTTTGGTTTCTCTGGAAGCAAACTCTGAGAAAAAAAATTGAGTACAAGTAGTTGATTTGGAAGGTGATCCCAGGAAACAGCAGTCTAGATGTGGGGAAGAGAAAAACAGAAGGAGTCAATAAAGCCTTTCTGATTAAACAAATTACCACTGTGGATAACTGAAGCTCATTCCTGCTGGAGAACTCTGAGAACTAGTGTAGAACGCACACCTCCATGCTCTCTCCCTGGAGGAGTGAGAGAGCTGGGGCATTTATAAAGCAATTCCAAAACCATCAGATTTTGTTTGAGAAATGCTGGTGGGGATGTTTTGCAACTTACCAGCAATAGGTCCTTGATTACATCACTTAAGTCCTTGAATTTCATTTTCTTAAGAACAAAGTGAAAACAAGAATATTGCTTCACAAGATTGTGGTAAGAATTCCATGCACTAGTGTGTTAAAGGGGTTTGTAAATACTAATGTGCTAGACAAATGTTATTTATTATTAATATAGATGAATAACACATGCTCTACACCACCAAGGAGCTTGAAGTCTTATGGAGTTAAGACATAAACATAAATAAATACAGCAGTTCTCCCTTATCCTTGGTTTCACCTTCCACAGTTTTCGTTACCAAAGGTCAATCACAGTTCAAAAATCTTAAATGGAGAATTTCAGAAATAAACAATTCATAAGCTTTAAATTGTGCACTGTTCTGAGTAGCATGATGAAGTTTCACACTGTCCAGCTCCATCTTGCCTAGGTCATGAATCCTCCGTTTGCCCAGCGTATCCATGCTGTAGCTGCCGCATATCCACTAGTCACTTAGTGGGCATCTCAGTGGTCAGATTGACTATCGCAGTATCACAGTGCTTGTGTTCAAGTAGCCTTTATTGTCCCTAATTGTTCTATTTTATTATTAATTATTATGGTCAATCTTATACTGTGCCTAATTTATAAATTAAACTTTATCATATGTATGTATGTACAGGGAAAAAAATGCATAGTATATATATAGGGTTTTGTGCTATCCGTAGTTTCAGGCATCCACTGGGGGTCTTGGAATATATTCCCCATGGATAAATGGTGACTACTGCAACTATCAAAGACAATATGTAATCTGTGCCATTAGAGAGGAACAAATTTGTCTGATAGTACAATGGATTAGGAACCTAGGCTTTGGAGTTCCAACCTTTGCTCTGCCACTTATTAGTTTTGTGACCTTGGGCAATTTACTTGCTCCCTATGAGTCTCAGTTTTCTTATCTACACAATGAGAATGCCAGAACTGTTAATGAAGTTAGTATAAATATTAAATTAGACAATACAGGTAAAGCGCTTAGTACTTATTAAATGGTGGTTTTATCACTATTATTATTTCTGCTGCTACTCCTACATGGGACTCAGAGGAGGGAGAGATTACTAGTTTGGAATGTGAAAGGCTCTGGGAAGTCTCCTGACATGAGGTAGTGAATATGGAAGTCCTTCATTAACTGTACTTTCTATCATCAATTTCAAGGTATGATTAATCATACATAAGGTTACATGACTTGGGCATTATAGTCTGTAGAACTATGGAGGCAGACGTAAGAGAGGAAAGGCATTTTAAATATGAGAAATGGAACATGGAAATGAGAAAAGACTGCAGTGTCTCAGGCATGTTTTGTGAAGAGTGAGCAGAGTGGTGGGCATGAGGAGGAGGAAGAACGAAGTGGGAGATGGTGTCAGTACAGGGAAGGTCTCAGGGACCAAGGTAAAGAGCTGGAGACCCAATTAACGTTTTGAAGAGATGAGTGACTTGCAGTCATTGCTCTCACAGCCTTGCAAGCCTGAGCCTTCAGATACACTCACGTGTGGCCTCTTCAGTCCTGAATCCAGAACCACCATTGTACTGCCTGGCTTGATTTCCTTCTCCTTCCTCTGTCCTGCGTGCTTCTCTTCCGACTCTCCCACTTGTCTTCTTGCTAGTCTTTGCTAATGCTGCACTCCTCACCTGGAGTCCCCTTTCCCAATTGCATCCTCCTTAATCACAGCCAGCCATGCATTTCGCACAGTGATCCCTTCTGCCTTAGCACTTTCAACACTTTTAGTCCCTACCTTCCACTTGACCCATTTCCCAACAAGAGTAAGGCCTTTCAATGCAGAGAATATATTTTCTGTTTTCATATTCCACATAATTTTGGATTCACAGAGAGTTCTTAGCAAATACTTGGCTGCTGAGACCAGTGGCCATACCTTCCCAAAAGGGCCTCAGCTTGTGTTTGTTAGGTCAATTGTGTCTTTCTTGAATGCACCTGGTCATAGTCAGGGGAGTAAAATGACAGGCTTGTCTCGACTTCTTTAAAGAAGGTCTGGTGATGTTACCATTATATGGCAATGTGAAATGGGATCCATGAAGCTCCAGGTAGCAATTGGGAAAAAAGACTGATGTTTTCTGTGATATTTTGGATATAACTGTCTGGTGTGCTATTAAATTTCACCTCTATTCACTACTAGCTTTGAACCAGAAGTCAAGAGATCCCATTTTAGTTCCAGATTTTCCATGAACTAGCTGTGTGCATTTGGGCCAGTGTTTTCCTCTCTTTACCAGTAATAGCTGTCATTTATTTGACTGAGTGCTAGGTACCCTGCTAAGTGCTATACATTCATTATCTCAATCTTCACATCACCCCTGTGAGGTGGGTACCACGACTCATCCTATTTTCAGATGAGTAGAATCAGGTTCCAGTCAGTAAAGTAACTTGCTCAGAGACACAGAACTAGTTAAGTGGCAGAATCAGAACTTAAAGCCCAGGATGTCTGATTCCAAAGTCTGTGAGTTTAACCACTATGCTTCACTGCCTCAGTTTCTTCAATACTCTGCATTTTCAGCCTTACATAAAGAGATGGGACTCAGATCTTTCGGATAATTTCTAAGTTTATGACTGTACTCTAGGATCTCATGTTATTTCAGGCATGAAATAGAGATCTGTAACTTATAACTCTGCCATCATCCAGCTTCTAGCTAAGCTTATTCCCTGAGGAAAGTCTCTCACTCTCACTTTGCAAGGTGTGTGTGGTGGGGTGGCTGACCTTTGCTCCTCCCACCACCTCCGGGGCTGGCATGGGACCAAGGACCAGGCTGATCAGCTTGTTGTATCCTTGGGCCACAGTGCTTGGTTCAGATTTGACCATGTGATTTAATTCAGGCCAGTAGTAATGAGGCTCAGGAATTTTATTCTGACTTTGGAGGGAAACAAGTACTCATTTGCACTGAAATTGAACCTGGGAAGATGTAGACTCAGAGCTTGTAGCAGTCAGCCACATTGCTTCTTGTGGAATCTGGGAATAAAACTACACAGAACAGAGGAGAGTCAAAAGAGGGAAGGACTGAATCTTAGTGACATTGTGATATCCCCCGAATCCAGCCCTGTCTGAGGTCAAGGTCTAAGGCTGAACTTTGCAGATAATTGAACCAATGTGTTCCTTTTGCAAGGTTCAGTTTTCTGTTTCTGAGCACCAAAAGGTAAGAGGAGATCACGATTCTTTTCTTTCTGGCACAAACCTACCAAAATCTGATTGAACAAGCAATTTCTTCAGGATCACACCCAGTCAGAGTGCATCAGGCCTGGAATCACCTCTAATTATTGTAGGAAATATGTTATTACAGTGGATGGAAAAGTACCTAATTTATCATGTGATAAAATATCTGTTAAGTAGTACGATGAAACTTTATGATTCCCTTCTGCCAAGAGGCTTCCTGATCATTTGCTTGTCTCCAGAAGACATTAATTGCTAATTGTCAACGTGCATTTCAGGAAAGTGAGCTGCTGACCGTGATGCCTGTTAGCTTCCAGTGGCAACTCATGTCTGTCCTCTTCATTTCTTTGTAATTACATTTGAACTTTGAAACCCAAAATCATTTACATTGAGGCAATATAACTTGATTGAATGAATTATCTCTGTATTTTTACATTAGTCATTATATTTCACTGAATCGTGGAATGTTAGGGTCAAAAGAGACCTTTAGAGAATAGATTTTCCAACCTCTCTAATTTAGTAGATGAGGGAAATGGCAGCCAGATGTTGACACTGAGTTATAGAGTAGTGAGAGGCTGTTGGGGACTAGAATCAAGGTCTCCTGATGAAACCAGGATAATTTTCACTATACTATACCATCTCTCTTGACCCTGTCCTGATGTGTTACATGAATATAAACTAAGAAAAGCCCAAGAGACATGCTGAATAAGTGTAGTCTGCCAGATATGAATTTACATCATTGATAGTTCCCCCTCCCCAGTTCTTTTTCCCCACATTCTGTTCTTTCCGTGTGTCAGGCTAAGGGGGTTGAAATGTCTCCTGGGTAGCCGATTCAGTCAGGAAACCTACCAAGAAGTTAATGCAAAGTAAGGTAAAACCTTAGGCATTTGTCCCCACAATTTGTGATGAGTTTTAAGGAATTTGTGATGAGTTGTGGTGCCTGGAAAAGAACAAATTTTTCTATGTGATATAAGAAAATTCATTTTCTAATTATAGGTGGTTTTTGAGTTTTCATTACAGTAGGTTTGATCCATTCTCTGCCTGGCAAAATGTTAGAACTTCAATTTATATTATTATCCTTGAAAATAAGAAGATCCGAATTATTAGTTACAGTCTGTAATTTATCTATTTTTCTTTCTTTCTGTGTTTGTTTTTGTTTTTGTTTTTTTGAGACAGGGTCTCACTCTATCACGCAGGCCGGGGGGCAGTGGCATGATCATAGCTCATTGCAACCTTGACTTTCTGGGCTTAAGCAATCCTCCAACTTCAGCCTTCCAAGTAACTAGGACCACAGGTGTTTTTCTTTTTTCCAGATTTACTTTGTGCACCAAGATTTCAACTTGTTTCAGTGAGAGAGAAGATTAAATTTGTTTTGGGATCACCGAGTCCGTTGTAGACTAAAGCCACTTAGCAACACTGCAAAAATGCTGTCTTAATTCATCATTAAGGGTCTCCCTCCTAAAAACTTAATTAGTACACTGCTGTCAGTAGTTTTTCAGAATAAGAAATCAGAGAAGAATCAGGAGGAGGACCAATAGGAAACTTGGATTTCCTGTTGGATTTATAAGGACACATTTTAAAAGATGGCTTTCACTTTAGTGACAGTAAATAACTGGAAGTGCTAACAACCATCCCTGAGGTTGGTTAACCAAGGGCATAGACTGTCACTCAGACTCTCAGAGTGAAGAGGGACAGCTGCAGAAATTACCCTTTGAAAATGGACGTGTATAAGTGATGGCCCTTTTCTGTTGTCTCTGAAAATTTACATTGCAATTCATCAGTACAGCGTCAAAGACAAAATTTAGGCTCCCTGAATTTTTGAGCTTTTGATAGACAGGCTTAATAAAAAGTGAGAGCCTCAGTTCAGAATTAGAAACATAACTTAGCAATTTATAAAGTAAAGTTAAATTTTGACACTAAAAAATATCACATCACAAATATCTGTTTAATTATTGATTCTTGCTAGAAGTATTAAGGTCATAAGAAGAAGAAAGATAACTTTGGAAGATATCAAAACGAAGCCCAGTGTAACCTTTCCTAAAGTAAAATGATTGGAAGGTGATCGTATTTTTTTTTTAACAATTAAGCAAGTGATAATATTGATCCTGATAAACTGGGTTTCTAACCAAAGGTGATAATCTTAGGACCCAGTTCTATTTTATGGAAGATGTATTGAGAGCTTAGTGGATGTCTTTTAGAAAGTGTTAAATCCCTGTAAAAAATTCTGTCAAGCCAATAGGAAAACTGCCCACTCTCTGCTAGCAGTAAAGCATATTTTATGGACTTGAAATGTTAAAGGTAAATGGACAAGTTTACTGCCGATTTAGTGTCCTGTCTCTGCTGAGTTCTAAAGCTTCATGTAGTAAAGAAAGGAAGGGCCTTTTAATAGGAACTGCCCCCACTGAACCCCTGGAAGGGGGCTGAAGGAGGGTAAGGGACTGAGCAAGGGTGGCCATTTAATACAGGTGGCAGGTGTTACAAAGATGGCTGTGTTAACAGTGCAGAAATGCCCTCCAGAGCCTTTTCACAAAACCACTACCACAAAACAAACACCACCACAACCAAAACCAGCCAGGACAGTGAAAAAATGAAAAAGTGCCAGATTGTAGGCCCCCAATCACATCTGACAGGTGGGCACAATGCCAACCCTTCCTGAGGACCCTCCCAGCCTCCAGGGCTCCTCAGGGTCCACAGTCCTACAAGAGTATGGCACTCTAGAGTTGACCTTTTTCTGCTGTCTGTGCCATTATGTTGACCCATGTTTGAAGATGAAATAATTAATGCAATCTTCAACAAATCCTTATTGGACACCTATTCAGTGGCATCCTATGATTCTTATAAAAGTATCCAAATATGGATTAACATAACTACATTTTTCACTGATACAGTAGTAGATTGTAGACCTCTAATACAACTAGTTAATTACATTCCAACTAGTTAGAACTCTTCACTTGAATATTAAATAATTAATGCAAATCTTAAATACTGAGTGAACACCTATTGGGTGGCAGATTTTATTGCCTCACACCCCAGAAAGACTCTTTATTTATTGAAAAACAATGACATTAAATTAATAAGAAGAACATAGTCCCTGCCATTTGGGTTTAGTGAGGAGACAGGCAATAAACAAGTAAACAAACAGAGAATTTATAAATCATTGTAAGTACTAAGAAGGAAACAAACAGGGCTCAATAATAGAGGACATTAGGAGAAAGAAGAAGGCTGAGACCAATAGATGGACCATTACTTGTGCAAGACCCGCCAAGAAGTTAGTGGTGGAAAGGAGATTGTAGAATCTGTAAGCAATTCCTGAGCTCTATGTCCCAGGTATTGTTCTAGGCACTGGTAGAATAGCAGCAAAAGCAACACCGACTAAAATGTTTGCCTCTATGGACCTTTAATTTTAGTTGGAGATATAGACCACAAATAAATGAGCAAATAAAAACATATAGTATGCTTATATTTCTAATTACTATGGAGAAATAAAGCAAACCAGGGAAGGTGGATGAAGAGTGCCAGGTGGCAGTGACTTACTCTATTAAGTACTTTGATCGGGAGAGCCTCACTATTAAAGTGACATTTAAGCAGATACATGAAAGAAGTGAGGGAATGAGTCATGCAGGTATCTCAAGGAAGAGCACACTAGACCTGCTTTGTCTAATATGATATGCACTAGCAACATGTGGCTGTTTACATTTAAAGTAAATAAAACACATACAATTAAAAACTCAATTCCTCAGTTGCATTGGCCATATTTCAAGTGTCCAATAGCCACAAGTGCCTGGTAGCTACTGTACCTGAAACAGATCTAGAGCAGATCTAGAACAGCACAAATCTAGAACATTTCCATCATGACAGAGAGTTCTATTGGATAGACAGAGGGACTAGCCAGTGCACAAAGGCTTTCAGAGGAAAGAGGGTGTGGAGTGTTTGAACAATGGCAAGAAGACAGGCGCGGTAGTAGAGGATTGACTGACAGAATTGGAGGGTGTGAGGTCTCAGAGGTAGCTGGCAATGATAGGAGCACAACTGGGCCTGGAAGGCAGTTGTAAGAATATGGGCTTTCACTCAGAGTGAGTTGGGAAATCACTGGAGGGTTTTGAGCTAGGGAATTCCATGCTTAGTCTTACATTTAAGGGGATCATTCTAGCCTAGGGTCAAGGGCAGGAGCAAGGGGACCATTTAGGAGTCTCTTGTAGTCAACCAGGCAAGAGATGATAGTGAATTGATCCAAACCAATCATAGTCTGGATATTTTTAAGGCAGAGCCAACAGAATTCGCCAATATTTCAAGTGAGAGGTGATGGTGGCATGGATTGGGTTTGTGTCATTGGAGGTAGTGAAAAGGTTGGATTCTGACTTTGCACCAAAGGTAGAGCCAACAGGATTTGCCGGTAGAGCAAATGAATGGTATGAGGGGAACAGAAGAAGCCAGGATGTGTCCAAGATTTGAGACTCAGACAAAATGCAGGTGGAGTTGCCCTTAGCAGATATGGGGAAATTTGGGGGTAGAGTACGTTTGGGGGGAAAATTAGGAGTTCAGTTTCAAACATGTTAACCTTAAGAGGCTTAGTAGAAATCAGGGTAGAGATGCATATTAAAGACTAGAACTCAGGAGAGAGATGTGACCTGGAGGTAGAAGTTTCAACTATGAATGTACAGGTGACAATCAAAGCCCTGAGACTGGAGTGTGTGCGGATGGAGGTGTGAGGATTGAGTCTTGGGGTACTCCACAGCGAAGAGTTTGGGGAGATAAGGAGAAACCAGCAAAAGGGCTGAAAAAGACTGGTCTGTAAGGTAGGAGGAAAATCAAGAGGGCGTGGAGTCCCAGATGCCATGGGAAGAAACTGTTTCCAGGAGGAGGGAATGATCAACTGTGTCAAATGCTGCTCACACTTCAAGTAGGATGAGGACTTTAAAGCAGTCATTCAATTTAGCAGCATGGAAACCATTGGTGTCTTTTTCAAGATCAGTTTCAGGGAAGTGGATTCAAAAGAGTATGGGAGGGGATAAACTAGAGAGTTTTGCTTTAAAGGGCAGCTGAGAAATGAGGTGATAGCTAGAGGGAAAAGTGGGTAAAGATTGTTTTGTTTTGTTGAGATGTAAGAAATTACAGCACACTTGAATGCTGACGAGGATAATTCAGTAGAGAGGGAAAATTTAATTATGCATGAAAGACAGGGAACAATTGCTAGGGAAATATCCTAAAGTAGGCAAGAGGGGATGGCATCTACTGCGCAATTGTGGGGAATGAATTTAGGTAGAAGCAAGGACAGTGAGTCCAGGAAGCAAACAGGAGGGACAGGAGGGAAGGCAGGGCATATGGACACAAATGCAGGTGGGAGGGTAGATGTGGTTATGAGAGCATTCAGAATTTCTCTTCTTATTGCGTCTGTTTTCTCCATGAAATAAGGAGCAAGGGCATTCATTAGCTGGGAGTGAGGGAATGGGAGGAGTTGGGATGCTAGTGGAAACACAAAGCATGAAATACTTCTCTTAGGAAAGGGGGAGAGGGAATGGACTGGGGGATGCAGTAGGATTACTGGGTACTGCTATAACCCTTTGAGGTTCAAGGACTTTAACTTAAAGGCAGAGCATTTTTAATGGTTGTAGTTTTCTTCCCCTAGCCATTTCAGCTACACAGGTATAAATTCAGGGTTGTTAAAGAGTTGGATTTACCTAGAGTAGAGTTTGGTTGGAGAATACGAAAACAGTAAGGGGTGTAAAAATGGGGGTTGTATACACATCAAGGAATGACACACCTGGCATAGAAGTTGGGTAATAAGGAAGTGAGGACATATGAGGTTTAAAGGACAGGAAAATGGCTTTAGAACTAGCGGACTGCTTGTCCTAGTTGGGAATGAAGAATCACAGGAGGCGATGGATCTGCTTTCCAGAGTGGACTATTTGGAATTGAGAGTATGGAGCGTTGTTAGGAACAATGAGGTCCAGAGAATGACTGTGGGGTAAGTGGCTGAGACTGTGTATGGGACAAGGTCATTGGAAGACAGGAAGGAAGTCAAGGAATTAAGATGCCACGCAACTGGAAGGATTCTCTACATCAATATTAAAGTCATCAGGAATGACGACAGGAGCAGTATTGGAGAAAGCAGCAGTAAGTCAGCACCTAAGAAAGATCTCCAAGAATAATGGAGAGTGACAGGGATCTGTAGAAGCCTGCAACAAGAACTGGTAGTAAGGGGTAAAGCCAGATCTTGTGATGTTTATAGAGGAGGGGAGGAGAAAGGTCTTTAAGTAGAATGAAGCATAGGATGCCTTAGAACCCTATTCTTTCCTTCAATGCCTTTATCTTCACCTAACTACCACAAATACCTTTTCCCTGCTGGGTCAGGGGAAAGAGCTGGGTTGGCACCAGACAGAGTTGGCACTGCTCGTGATTTTTGTCAGTTGAGGACAAATTGTGTTCTTATAATATTCCTGGGTCTCAAGGTTGTGAAGACACATAATTGCAGAGATGCCAGAGGGAACATGGCCCGTTGGTGAAAGTTTTCAGCTCTAGAATCAGAAAACCTATATCCAACCTACCTTTCTTCACTTACTGTGTGACACTGGGCAAATCGCTAAATCTATTTTTCTTCTCCATGTTCTCATCTGTGTGACAGAGTTAATAGTATCAATCCTTACAATTGCATGGCATCTTAATCTATTTTATCAAATTGTGGTGAGGATTAAAGGAAATAATTTACATTAAGGGCCTTGAATGTAGGATGTAAGTGGTAAGTTTCAGCTATTGTCAGTGATGTTCAGATTGTGATGTTCATCTTTACTCAGCAAAATGTACTTTGCAAAGTACATTCATTCCTAGATTGGGAACTGGTTGGGTCCTTACAGATACTGGACTTGTAATTCAGGTAGGTCTCACCAGAAGTAAAGGCCTCTTAGATTTCCCAAACAGGACTTCTCCCCAGGCTGACCTAGTGGATTATCTGTCCTCTATTCAACAGTTGAGAAATCTCCAAACTGCTTTCCACAGTTGTTGAACTAATTTACAAATACAGCATCAGTCTATAAGTGTTCCCTTTTCTCTGCAGCCTCACCAACATCTGTTATTTTTCGACTTTGTCATAGTAGCCATTCTGACTGGTGTGAGATGCTATCCCATTGTGGTTTTGATTTTCATTTCTCTATGATTAGTGATGTTGATCATTTTTTCATGTTTAAAGAAACATAAATTATTCTACCAAAAGGTACATGCACTCATATGTTCATTGTAGCACTGTTCACAATGGCGAAAACAGGGAATCAATCTAGATGCCTACAAATGGCAAATGGGATAAAGAAAATGTGGTACATGTACACCATGGAATACCATGCAATCATAAAAAAGAACAAAATCATTTTCCTTGCAGCAACATGTATACAGCTGGAGACCATCATCCTAAGCAAATTAACACTGAACAGAAAACCAAATACCATATGTTCTCATTTATAAGTGGGAACTAAACAATGAATAGACGTGGATATAAATATGGGAACAAAAGACACCAGAGGCTGCTATAAGATGGGGTGAGGAAGGGTGACAATGGTGGAAAAACTAATTATTTGGGTACTGTGCTCACTACCTGGGTGATGGGATCAATCGTACCCCAAACCTCAGCATCACACAATATACCCTGCACATGTACCCCCTGAATCTAAAATAAAAATTGAAATTAAAAAAGCTGGTTGAAAGGAGAATTTGCTTGTGACCTTGAGCAAACTATTTAATCTTTTGAACATTAGTTTTGGTATCTGTAAATTGAGATAATAGTACTTCTCTGATCTTACTCAGGTACTCAATAAATATTTGCTGAAGTAGTCAATTCGCTACTACTTGGAGGAAGCCTATCTTTACAGCCTTATTTCTAACACTCCCCACCTTGAAATCCATGCTGTAGTCATGCCAGACTATCTGGATGTCCAAGAACACACCATTTACTTACACATCTCTGTCCTTTGGTTGTACTGTTCTGTCAACTGGAATTTCATCCTTGCATTTCCAAACAGCTACATTCTGCTTTTCTTAAAGGATCAGTCATAAAATAATCTCTTTTTTGAACCTTCTCATTGTCTTCATTGAATTATTCAGTCTCTGTTTTCCCTCTCCAAGGCATTCTGCATGTAGAGTTATGTTTGTATTGACCATAACATTGTATTATAGTAGGGGATATAGGTGTTTTCATTATTAAAGGATAGGTTCTTTATGGGGAAAGATAAGTCTTCTTTATAATTACACCTCCAAAGGCTAGCTCAGTACCTCAAAATTAGAACATGCCCGATAAATGTTGGCTAGGTATATAGGTTATAAGCAGGCTCTGTGTTGGTTATTTTACATCCATTTTCTTTCAGATTTTTATAGTAGTATCCCATAGGGATAATTACTATTATTATCTCAACTTTGAAGATGAGGTTAAATTCTTGTCCAAGGTCTCAGTAACTGGCAGAACCTGTATTTAACCCTAGACAGTTTGACTCCAGAGCCCATAATCCTTAGAATGTAGCTACTAAAATGGGGGTTTCAAATACAGAACTCTCATTTTGGGCATCTCTCATGTTTCAAGATGCCAACTTTGCAAATCATTTTTGTGAAAAATAGGATTTGCTGAAAACGTGCAGTACAGAAGTCTGCCATCTATTCTTACATCAGTATAGTTATTGCTGTCTCTCAATTTTGTTTCTTTAGGAACAAAGTTACTTCTTTTAATCTCTTCATTAAAACTTAATTTTCAACTCCCAGAGCTACTATATTTCGAGAGAGAGGGGGCAAAAAAAAAAATGCATAAAAGCAGAATTGGAAGAACAGGATAATTAGAAAGAGTCGTGTGCAGCTGGGCCTATTTCTATATCCATAATTTGGTAAGAAGCAGATCCTAGCACGTCATAGAAGAGCCTCACTTTATGTTTTCTTGGTATTTCTGCAAAATTCCCCATCCATTCTCTCTTCCTCTGAACTACTGACATAGGAATCTAGATGACACAATTTATTATTTGATTTCGTGGTGTCTAGATGTTTTTGGGGTGCAAGATTTCCTAAAATTCTAAGATTTTAGAAAGTTGGAGCTAAGTGACAGCTAAGACATCATCTGTCGAAGTCAATCATTTTATTTTATTTTATTTTATTTATTTATTTTTATTATACTTTAAGTTCTAGGGTACATGGGCACAATGTGCCGGTTTGTTACATATGTATACATGTGCCATGTTGCTGTGCTGCACCCATTAATTCATTATTTACGTTAGGGAAATAATGTAATTACATTCCTCCTAATGCTCCTAATGCTATCCCTCCCCCTCCCCCCACCCCACGACAGGCCCCAGTGTGTGATGTTCCCTTCCTGTGTCCAAGTGTTCTCATTGTTCAGTTCCCACCTATAAGTGAGAACATGCGGTGTTTGGTTTTATGTCCTTGTGATAGTTTGCTCAGAATGATAGTTTCCAGCTTCATCCATGTCCCTACAAAAGACATGAACTCATCCCTTTTTATGGCTGCATAGTATTCCATGGTGTATATGTGCCACATTTTCTTAATCCAGTCTATCATTGATGGACATTTGGGTTGTTTCCAAGTCTTTGCTATTGTGAATAGTGCTGTAATAAACATACGT
>NW_016804853.1:1560067-1581672 GCF_001698545.2 Rhinopithecus bieti
TTTATTGAGAGTTTTTAGCATGAAGGGCTGTTGAATTTTGTCAAAGGCCTTTTCTGCATCTATTGAGATAATCATGTGGTTTTTGTCTTTGGTTCTGTTTATATGATGTATTGTGTGTATTGATTTGTATACGTTAAACCAGCCTTGCATCCCAGGGATGAAGCCAACTTGATCGTGGTGGAGAAGCTTTTTGATGTGCTGCTGGATTCAGTTTGTCAGTATTTTATTGAGGATTTTTGCATCAATGTTCATCAGGGATATTGGTCTAAAATTCTCCTTTTTTGTTGTGTCTCTGCCAGGCTTTGGTATCAGGATGATGTTGGCCTCATAAAATGAGTTAGGGAGGATTCCCTCTTTTTCTTTTGATTGGAATTGTTTCAGAAGGTATGATATGAGCTCCTCTTTGTACCCCTAGTAGAATTCGGCTGTGAATCTGTCTGGTCCTGGACTTTTGTTTGTTGGTAGGCTATTAATTATTTCCTCAATTTCAGAGCCTGTTTGTGGTCTATTCAGGATTCAACTTCTTCCTGGTTTAGTCTTGGGAGGGTGTATGTGTCCAGGGATTTATCCATTTCTTCTAGATTTTCCAGTTTATTTGCATAGAGGTATTTATAGTATTTTCTGGTGGTAGTTTGTATTTCCATGGTATCAGTGCTGATATCCCCTTTATCATTTTTTATTGTGTCTATTTGGTTCTTCTCTCTTTTCTTCTTTATTAGTCTTGCTAGTGGTCTATCAATTTTGTTGATCTTTTCAAAAAACCAGCTCCTGGATTCATTCATTTTTTTGAAAGGTTTTTTGGAAGATTTTTTGAAAGATCAGTTCTGCTCTGATCTTAGTTATTTCTTGCCTTCTGCTAGCTTTGGATGTGTTTGCTCTTGCTTCTCTAGTTCTTTTAATTGTGATGTTAGGGTGTCGATTTTAGATCTTTCCGGCTTTCTCTTATGGACATTTAGAGCTATAAATTTCCTTCTGCACACTGCTTTAAATGTGTCCCAGAGATTCTAGTATGTTGTGTGTTTGTTCTTATTGGTTTCAAAGAATATCTTTATTTCTGCCTTCATTTCTTTATTTACCCAGTAGTCATTCAGGAGCAGGTTGTTCAGTTTCCATATAGTTGTGTGGTTTTGAGTGAATTTCTTAATCCTGAGTTCTAATTTGATTGCACTATGGTCTGAGAGGCAGTTTGTTATAATTTCTGTTCTTTTACATTTGCTAAGGAGTGCTTTACTTCCATTTATGTGGTCAGTTTTGGAATAAGTGTGATGAGGCCTGGAACATGTAAATGACTTGCCTAAAGTTACATAGCAGGGAAGTGGCAGCACCAGAATTGGAGGGCAGATCTGCTCACACTCAAACTAAGACTTTGGACACTAGATCAAGGTGTCTCTTGCCTTCCAAATTAGATGTTGAACATCTCTTCAAATATTTACTCTTGCCTTCATATAACAGACATTGACAGAATGTTTTCTATGTGCCACACATGTACTAGGTACTGAAGTATGAAGGGGAATATGTTCCCATCTCGAGAGCTCAGGCATGGGGCATCCTTACCTCAGTCCCTTGAAAACTCATTCTTACAGGCATGAGCATTAATGAAGGTGTATACAGAATCCTCCCAGACCTCTGTGTGTACAAATAAGTTTCCAAGCAGTAGCTGGGAGGCAAAAGTCATCCCAGCAGAGGGATGGGCATTTGCAGTGGCGTGGTGTATGAAGGAGGATGGTTTGGCCCAGAGCAGAGTGTACAACGTAAGAAGGTATGAGAATGAGACGGGAGGAAGAATAAGGGAGCCACTTGGGGAGTTGTGAGCAATGAGGCTGATGACTGTGGACAAGGGTCAAATTTTGAAGGGCATAATATGGTATCCTTAGAATGACAGACTATATTCTATAAAGAGTAGGAAATTACTACAAGTTATTAAGCAGGAGAATAATGTGATCGAACAATATTCTCTTTACTTTTCTTAAACCCCCATGTAGAGTCAGGGTTGTGTTGGGTAGATAATAACTGATATGGTTGGCTATGTCCCCACCCAAATCTCATCTTGAATTGTAGTTCCCATAATCCCCATGTGTTGTGGGAGGGACCTGATGAGGGGTAATTGAATCATGGGGGAGTTTCCCTCATGCTATTCCATGATAGTGAGTGAGTTCTCATGAGATTTCATGGTTTTATAAGGGGTTTTCCCCTTTGCTTGGCTCTCTTCTTCTTCCTGCCACCACGTGAAGAAGGATGTGTTTGCTTCCCCTTCCATCATGATTGTAAGTTTCATGAGGCCTCCCCAGCCTTGCTGAACTGTGACACAATTAAACCTCTTTACTTTATAAATTACCCAGTGTCTGGTATGTCTTCATTAGTAGTGGGAGAATGGACTAATACAATAACATGAACTTAATTAACTTAGAAACTAGACTCAGTGGTAAGTTTCCAATCAAATATGCACTTTCTCTTTCAGGAATTTCTGGAAATGATCATGCTTTATTAAAATTTATTGGCTTTTTTGGACAAGTACAATGGTTTATATGTATATTGGTTGCTGTAAAAATTATAGCCTTTAGAACAAAGGAGTAGCCCGCCTATTCTGTCTGTCTCACTATTATACTTCCCTACTGCCATGCATGTAAAATGAAGGCAAAATGTAGAAGGAGGCACAATGGATAAGCTGAGGATGCTCAAGAGGAACTTCAGGGATTCACATTGGGCAACTAACTTAGTGATCAGAGGTTGAGAGTTAGTGGCTATTTCAAACCGATCTTGGCCTTCATTTCTCCTTGTTTCCTTACATACTGCTTACATCCTGTATTTCCTTCTATAGAGAGTTCCATAAAATAACATTCTCCAAGTTTTTTAAAGAACATTTTTATAGTCTTTCATTATTCTAGTATAAATCCACTTTCCCTTGGGTTTGCCATGTAGATGTTTATCAACTGACCTTTGGTCTTATCTGTGATACTTGTTAAGTATTGCAGAGTATATGGTGAAGCTAAGTTTTACCAATGATACCAAATTTTATAAGCCTCTGTGTTTCTCTGGGGCCTTTTTCAGTCATAATAGATAACGTCCTCTATCTCAAATTGCCAAGAACCCATAGCAAGAAAGTAACACATTGAGATGAGATCCACAGAGAGACACATCAAAGTGTGCTGCTTTGGCCTCTTTCAGTAATGCTCCTCACTGCTTATTTAATGACTGAATTGTTGTAACAGAAGAGAGTGTTGGAGGGGATTAGGAAGTCTTGTAGTATGGGCAGTCAGTGCTCTGACCTTATGTTGTTGAATTTACACCAGTCTGAGTATAGATGTCTACATCTGTGTCTCATTGCCTGAGGCTTCCTCCAATCACAGCATGCAGAGTGGAAGTGCTGGTGAATAAACACCCCCAGAACGGTCCTTTAAAAATGGCTGATGAGAGTTGGTATATATATTAGTTTCCTACTGCTGCTGTAACAAATTACCACACACTTCATGGCTTCAAACAATACCAATTTATTATCTTACAGTTCTGGAGGTCAGAAGTCTGACACAGGTCCCACCAGGCTATCTCAACAGGCTGTCAGGGGTGTGTTCCTTCGGGAGGGTCTGGGGAAGAATCTGACTTCTTGCCTTTTCCAGCTTCTAGAATTCCACAGTCTGTGGCTCCAATTTGCTCTGACCTCTGTTTCCTTGGTCACATTTCCTTTCCTGACTCTGACTCTTCTGCCTCCCTGTTGTAAGGACCCTTGTGATTACATTGGGATCACCCAGTTAATCCAATCTAATCTCCCCATCTCAGTATCGATGTCCTTAACTTAATCATGTCAACGAAGTTCCTTTGGCCTTTATGTAAGGTGATATATCCACAGGATCTGGAGATTAGGGCATGGACATCTTTTGGTGGGTGGTGGACATGATTCTGCTTACCACAGTGTATGAATATTCTAGTTTCCTCATTCTTTAAGTGGGGTAACTGAAGCATATGTTCTGCTGTTTTCAAGGTCTCCAAGTGAGATTTAGCCCTAGCTGTTCATATTGGTTACTTGTGCAATAAATACCCTTTCCTGGTTTCCTTCCCTTTCCTATTTCACTGCCTCATTTCCTTCCCAATGGCTCCTAGAATTACCTCCCAAATCCAAATACTTGTATTTAAATCCTTTTCTCAGGGTCTGCTTCCTATGGCTTGTTTAACTTCTGTCATTTCTTATGAGTGAATTTCTTTGAGTGCTCAAATAATGATGGACAAAGGCACAGGTCAAAAGGACACAGGAGCCAGCTTGAAGGAACTCCCACTGGCCAAATCTGGGACAACTGGAAAACCAAAATAAATAATCATAATAAAGGGTTACAATGTATTGAATAAAGTATTATAAGAATCCATGAGTCCATAGATAAACAAAAAACAAATGAAAATGGAAAACTCTTTCTTATAGTCAAAATTCAACTAATAAATGTAGAAAGGAAGATGAAATTATCAAATCATTATTTGGCAAACATCATAATAATAACTAATCCAGATAAGAATATTCAATAGACTCTTAAAACTAGTAGGTGAAAGTTTGAGGAGTAACAGGATATTTACATAGTCTCAAAGCATTTCCCTCATGAGACAATTACGAAGGGTAAAAGAATAACTTTATAGTAGAGAAACCTGATACACCACCTTAACCAAATGACCTAACTGACTTGTGGAATATGGGATATATATGTAGCATGTGCCTTCTGATATGACACACCGAGAAGAACTCAGCATCACTTCTGTGATATTTATGCCAAAAGTGTGTAACTTTAATCTAATCTTGAAAAAAGATCTGACAAAACCAAATTGAGGGACATTCTATAACCTTGGCCTGCCCTCTTCAAAAATGTCAATGTCATAAAATACAAAGAAAGACTCAAGAACTATTCCAGATTGAAAGAAACTAAAAAGACATGAACACTAAGTGAAACACTTAATCTTAGATTTTTTCTTCTGCTATAAAGAACATTGTTAGGCAATGTGATAAATCCAAATAAGGACTCTAGATTAGATAATAGTGTTATATCCATATTAATTGTCCTGATTTTATAAATTGTACTGTGGTCATGTAAGAGGACATTCTTTGTTTTAGGAATTATACACTGAGGTATTTAAGGATAAATGGACATCGTGTTTGTAACTTGCTCTTAAAGAGTTCAGAAGAGAGAAATGAAACACATGTAGTAAAATGTTAACATTTGGAGGATCTGGGTAAAAAGTATATGATACTTCTTTGTATTATTCTTGTAATTTTCCTGAATGTCTTTAAAATTATGATAAAATTTTAAATGCACAAAAATTTTATGGTGTTTTGAGTCATTGGGTCTTTGTGCTTGCTTACCTCCATGATAGATCTTGTCATTATGAGATAAGTGAAGTGTCCTCAGAATTCTTGAGCCAAGATATCTCTGTCTATATATGTGCATTGGGAAACCCAAGGATGTACGGACTATTAAGGAGACTTTCTAATACCTGTACCAGAGCACAGGATTTGGATTAAAGAAAACAGAATTTGAGTCTTGCTCAAAGTTGTAAGACCTTTGATAAGTGATTTCACTTTTGTTGGCTTTAAACCGTGTCTGGAATGTGAAGGGCTTGGTATCAGTGATTCTTCTTTAACCCTTCCAGAACATTAATTTATTATTCTCATATGTCCTTTGAGTATTTAAATAACTGAGTCTGTTCTTCTGAATGTGGCTCATGATGGCTGCCTTATCCTAAATTGCACTTGATGTGGTCATGAATTCATGTGAAAGAAACTTCCATTGTAAGGTTACTTGTTTGTTGTTTTAAAGGAAGAAAAAGCCAGATGAAACAGTCAACAAAATTATTCAGTTTGTGATTCTGTTGACTAGATTTTCTCATATAGGAAATTTTATGAGTTTAGGCAAACAAACTTCGTAATAATAATTATTGAAAACAATTTACTTAGTGTAACAAATATGCCCCATTTGTTGAGTTGGGATTGAGTTGGTTTATTTCTAAAACCTTTGGGCATATGTTAGTTCCCAACTTACATTGAAGGATAGAATTAAATAGTCTAATGTAAAAAGCTAGAAACAGGGGGATCTGAGCTGAGCCACAACATCAACCCCACAGCTGCTTTGCTCCTTAATATTTGGCAGAGGGTAGTTCTCCAGTCATTGCCCTTCCTCTTTCTTAAATAGAAGTAATGAGGCTTGAACCTCTCTTGCCTCTCAGGAGTGCTGCAGTGATGAATGGAAGTGCCATTTGAAAACTGCTGTGAGTTCTCTGCTAGGAAGATATTTAAGTAACAAAGCATCCTCATCAGAGTACAGTCAGCTACAGCTACAAAGCCAGCACCAGGGGAATGAATCTTTTTCATAATAGCGTGATCTAGAATGTCGCCTGTAGATAGGCTGTGGCCAGGTGGGGGAGGGGCGGGCGGGGAGCAGAGGAGATGCGGGGGAATAGGGCTTACCTATTCCTGGCATCACACCAAGTATTCTTATCTCAGTAGTTCTTATTTTTTTTATGGCACCTTATCATAAACCAAAATTAACTAATTCATTTAACTTATTATCTAGTTGCCCTTCAAAACATAAATTCAAAGACAGCAAGAAACAAGTGTGCTTTGTTTTCTTGTATCCCTTGACAAATGGTACCTCAATAAAGACTTATTTAGAGATTAATGAATGAATTAGAAAATCCATGATACAATTTTGCTATTCTTTTTTGACAGAATTTGAGCAAATTTGCTAATATGCTTATAATTGCTCTTGAACATTTGAATTTCCATAGCCAAATAGGCAATTTCCCATGCATGTGATTTTTAAGATACCAATTGTAGACAACAAATAAATACGTTGTCATGAGATGCTTAAAAGTGAGTACTTCATCAGCACAATCTTCTTAAGGAGCTTCAGCATGTATACCCAGTATCAGTGAAATGGATAATTGAGAATATAGATTTTTTTATATATATTTGGAAGGTAATTTGTGTGTGTGTATGTGACAAAGTCTGGCTCTGTCACTCAGGCTGGAGTGCAGTGGTGTGATCATAGCTCACTGCAGCCTTGAACTCCTGGGCTCAAGGGATCCTCCTGTCTCAGCCTTCTGGGTGGCTGGGACTACAGGCACATGCAATCACAGCCAGCTAAGTTAAAAATAATTTTTTTTAGAGATGGGAGCTCGCTATGTTGCCCAGGCTGGTATCAAACTCCTGACCTGAAGTATTCTTCTGCCTCAGTCTCCCAAGTAGCTAGGATTACGAAAGTGAGCAGTGCACCCTTGAAGTAATTTTTATGTCTGTTTTTTCTGCTCCATATCTTGTCACATTTTGTTGTGTTACATTGCTATAAAAAGCGCATCATCCACTTTATATCCATCTCTTTATATCCAAAGAGCTAAGGGGCTCATACGACTGCAGGCAGAAAGGGAGCAAGGTGGCAGTAGGGCCACCCACTGGGATTAATCATTTGTCACAGGTAGTCCCCATACTTCTATGGGTAATTAATCTTTACTTTCATGCTGGTTTTAAAGATGAAGAAACTTGTGTGTTGCACCTTCCAACAGCCACCAGTGAACATTTGCTTCATTTGTCCCTCTAGCCCCCTCTGTACTGGTGCCCCATAGTCTGATGTCCTTAAGCAATTCATGAAATACAGGTGGGGAAGGATGAGGACTGTCTTTCTCCTATTAACTGCCTCAGTTCTTTAATGGTAGCTGAAGCGGGGAAATGACCTTGGTACTTGAAAGCTGCACTTTTATTTATTTATTTTTTAAGCTTTTTGTAAGAAGTCTTGGTGGGGGTCTTTTTTGCATGTATTTTGGACACTTGATCCTTGATCATTGTATTATTACCTTGACCCTCCTAAAGAATGACATTGATTATGTCATTCTCATTGTTCAAAGTCCTTCAGTGGCTCCCCTCTACTTAGAGAAGATAGTCTCAGGCCTTCACTCCAGCATACAGGTTTCCTCATAATATAATTCTAGGATAGTGTCGTGGTGATGAGCATTGATTCTGGGTTAAATACCTGATTCTGCCTCTTGTGACTTTGAACAAATTGCTTAACCTTTCTGAGCTTCCTGTTTACTCATGTATAAAATGGAGGAAACAAGAGAACCCGTCTCATAGGATTGTTTTGAAGATTAATGCAATTATTCATATAAAGTGCTCACCGTTGTCCCTGGAACATTGTAAAGGCTCAAAAGGTTTGTTATTTTATGACCTCTCCCTCCTGAACTAGTCCAGCAACTGAACTAATTATTGTTGCAAGTACCCCATAATTTACATTTTCCTTCAGACTTCCTTTGGTTCATGCTTTTCTTTACTCCTTCCCCGACTTTCTCAAGTTCAAATGCTCCCCATTCTCTGAGGCCCTGCCACAGTGTTACCTCATCTCTAAATCCTTCCACAAAAAAAAATACTTGCGCCTGTTTTTCCCTCTACAGTTCTAAGAGATCTTTCCTTTCCCTGAATTCACTTAACACTTTTTGAAAGCCACAGCCACTTAAATCAAGGAGGCTCTCTGGACTTCCACTTAGGTGAGGTCTGAGGGATGTGTCTTCTGTGATGAGGTAATGTCAGTCTACTCTACCATGCTGACTCTAACCAGTAAAGAGGACCACCCATAATTATGCCCAACACATAATAGTTGCTCAAAAAGTATTTATTCAGTGAAAGGACCTTCCCGTGACTACTGTACAGATCACTCCACCAGAATCCCTAGTTTCATCCCAAACTGAAATTCCTCAGAAAGCGTGTGTTGAGATTTCAAAAACTGTTGAACCTTGGGTGTGGGGAGGATTTGGTGACATGTCAGATATATTGTATGACTCATGAATTTAAACTAGTTTGGGAGATTCTATATGCTAGGACTCGATCTTTTCAAACTAAGAGTTCTTTTCTCCATGACAGCTATAATTTTTGCTTATGTTAGAGCTTCAAAATGATTGCATGGGAAGTGAAATGCTTTGGTATTTGAAAAGATTAGGAGGAGTTATTTCTGTCTTGCTATCTGCTTCCCTTACAAGATGGCAGGGAAAAGATGACACCCCTATATTTTGGAAAACAAAAGTATTTTTTTATCCAGAAGAATAGAAATGGGCTTGAGGGTTGCTGCCTGTGGTTTTGCTCAGTGCAGTTGATCTAGGCAGGGTGTTGGGGTAAAAACAGAATGGAACTTCTACACGTTATAGGAGATAACAGCAAGACTGTCACTCACTGGTGACTGTTGGAAGGTGCAATATATATATAGCCAGAAATATATATGACGATAGATTATTCTTCCTCAACAGACTTAATGAAAAAATTAGCCTCAGGCAATTTTCCTCATAATGCAAGGTGAGTGTACCCCACTGAACTATGAAGAATAGGTACTCATCTGCATGGTTACCAAATCTACTGAAAGTTGCTATGTGCCCAGAAAAATGTAAGCTGTTAAGTTGTATGTTCAAAGTAGCACCTTGGGGAGCTGAACACAAATCCAAACAATCCCAGATCATTACAAGTGGCTCAGCCCAAGCAAGTTGTCCTGGGTTGTATGATTTCCACAAACTTGGAATGAAGTTAAGGGAAATTTTCCCAGGTCTCAATATGGAAGAAAAGAAAGAAAGAAAATTTAAGAAATGCAATCTGTTTCCCAAAATCAACCAAATGCCAGCTTGCTCTCTGCAACAGTCCAAAAATCTATTACAAGACAAAACAAAGTATAACCAGGGAGATGAATGCATCTGCTTCTAGCAAAAACTTATTATTCACTCCAAAGTCAAAGTTGTGAATGAGTTCATTCATTCAACAAACCTCTATTGGCTTTTGGATGGTCCAGTGTTTTTCATTGTTTACAAATTGCTCCTCTCAATGTATGTAGTTAATGGGAAGCTAACTATAATTTGTAAGTCTGGGGAAATGAACTGAAATTAAGCTTTTTGTAAGATGGCCAGTTGAGTATTTCTCCAGAGACAGACCAATAATTCAGAGGAGGTAGTGATGGAATCTGCCTTGGACAAATCTCCTAATGATCAAAACAACAAGAAGTATAATGTCCACCCATATACTTGTTAAGAGCAGAATTGGGGAAAATAACCTTTTCTATCAATCTCTTCTTGCTATCAGGAATTTCTATGATCAGAAGTCAATCCAATTAAAAACCCAAGGAAAATCCCATAGGAATAGAATCTAGATTCAGAAGTATTTTGTATTAAGTTATACTACAATGTCTTTGACCTGTTTTACTTTTGGAAACAAAGGGAGAGGTGCAATATGGAGTTTGGGGGTACATGTATCCAAGTATGAATTGTTCTTTATTACTATTCCAAGTATAAGGCCTTGTTTGTTACATTAAGAAAAGGATCCGAATTTTGTCTAAGCAAGTGAACTAGAAGTATTTGTATTTAGTGGGCAAAGGACAAGCTGAAGAGGATTCATTTGTGCTTTTAAACACCTCAAAATCAGTTTCAATTTTCCAAACATGCACTTCCTATTTTCTTGACACCACAGACACCAAAGAAAACCTGTACTAAGTGGAAGCCACTGACTGGGATAGTCTTAAGCAATTAGGGCAATCTCGCAACTGTTTAATGCTTGTGTCTTACATATTACCACAGCTGAGGTTCCACACTGAGGCCCCAGGGCTTGGAAGGTTTATCAAATTACTCTTGCGAGCTTCTCTTATCTCACCAGGAAGGCACTCCCCTCAGTGATTATGTGGAATGGCTTAAAAAATTTAACTGGGAATAAAGCTTCATCTGGGGACCATAGGCTCCTCATACAACCCAGCATCTCCCTCTCCCCTCTGCACAAAACCTTACTGTAGTTTCTCTCCTACTTCAGCTTCCAATGTAGTTACCCTGTATTTTTAGGAGCCCCTTCCCCTTTATCAGAAGGCCTCCAGAGTCCCCACGTCCTCTGGGAAGACTTCTTCCACATCCTTGGAAAGTCTGTGATCACGGCAATTTGTTTGCTGCCTAGGATGCCCTCCCTCTGGACGCTTGCTTGTGAAGCCCTCAGCTCATCTTTTCATTCTGAGCTTAAGTAGTGAAATCTGAAATTTGAGCTCCCCAATCTGACCAGGGTTCTTCTTCCCTGTGCTGTCGTGCCGTTTCATCTTCTCCGTGTAGTCATCATACTGGATGGTCCTTTACGTGGATGTCTGTCTTCCTCTGTGACTACACCCTGGAGAGCAGGGGCAGGGTGGGCTCATCTTCATGTCCCTGGTGCTTGACATGGAAGAGGCAAAATGCTTCCAAAAGGACTTATTCCATTACTGAATATCCGTATGATAGATGGTTATACAGCCTTTAATACCATGGTTTCCAAGATAGTTTAATAATATAAAAAGATGCTTACATTTTGCATAATAGAAAAAAGTGTACAAAGCTATATATACTATGATTCTAATTCTATACTCATAAAGGTATATATTTTTATAATTATATGTATATCTACATATATAAATATATACACAGAGAAAAAAGAGACTAGAAGGAAGTGTACCAAAATCTCATCTGGTTTTGAGTTGTGGAATTATATGCTATTTGTAATAAATATTTTTCTCTAGATTCTCTATAGTAAACATATACTACTGTTACAATCAGGATAAAAAATGTGATTTTTAAATGAGTTGCAAACACGAACCATCTTGTGATGGTGGGAGCACCCCTAAGCCAGTTAGAATAAAATTTGGTAAAATCAAGTACTGTTAATAAGTGTGTGGTGCTCTGATAAGTGGGAAAATAATATAAGAGCATATATTTTGGTTGATATTCACAGTCGCCTTCTTTTCATAGTTTCCTCAGTAGCACAGGAGATACTTAAACTGGTCTGCCTCTTACAAGATTGAAAGTAATACATTTTTAAACTAAGGGCTAATGAGATCACAAAGACACAGGATTAGGCATAAAACTCTTCACTAACAGTTCTCCAGGGAATTTATCCTCCTAGCACCCCCAGCCCCCAGAATGATCTATAGGAAAGTTAAGATGCAATTACTTACAGCATCAGAACACGTCTTTGCTCTGGATGATGTGGTATATGATTAAAATGGGAGACTAACTTTAATGGTTAAAAAATAAAAAGAGCAAGGTAGCATTTTCTTTTGTTATCTAAGGCTATGGCATTAAATGCCACATTAATAAGCCTTCTGTAGGGAGGTTCCTTGCAAGATTATGACACCTACTCTTTTCTTTGTTCCTCATTCTCAGGAAAGAACTGAATTCGCCAGGCCAATGAGATGGCCAGTCCAGTACTCTGAGTGCCTTTTCAGCTAGAACATAGTTTCATGGTTAGTCTTGCGTCTGGGAGTCTGACAGCCAGGGCTGCTTGGCTTCATCACTTATAAGTGATGAACTGAGGCTCAGTTTCTCTATGTGAAAAATGGAGCTTTGGAGCTAAACACTTGAGTTTGTCAAGTGGTTATTATAGTTTGTCATTAATTTTATAAAAGCTTTGCATGGTTTAGTGCTAAGGAAAGAGTTTGGTGTCTTCTCCACAAAAATCTATACATTTCAAAATTTTAGGAGTGTGTAACAGAAAATAGTACGGGGCAGTTCAAGATTAGAATTAAAATTTAGCCTGATATAAGTATAGTTTTGGAATATACCTCAGATTCCCAGCATATAAGGTTTCTTAAAAAAGAAAAGATAAATACATTTGAAGACATAAAGAAAGCCTGCATTGTCATCTCCCGCCGTCAAGTCTCCTAGGAATTGTTTAATATGAGAAACCCATTGAGTTCTGTTTACCTGTTCTGGGCAATGTTGAACAAGCAGATGTAAAAATCATTAGTTCCCTCAGCATCTCCTTTTTACTAAAGAAGCTGGTATCAGTGCATATGGAGGAAGCGGGGTGGGGCAGGGGAACTGTCCACACCAGATTAGATCAAGTCCTGCAGAGATTCCAGGCCAAAATTATTCTAGACCTCCCGATAATGATTCTGAATCACCAATTTTTAAAGAAACATTTTTTTTTCCTCCAAGCTAATCCCTTTTGAATAATAATAAAAAAGTCTATTTGCAAGCAAGGAGAGAGTGAAAGAACTGAGGTGAAGAAAGCATTTGCAATTGTACTTAGAATGCATCAGAAGTAGTTACACTTCCCTTTTCTGTGAATAGAAAGGGAAAAAGTATGGTTTTTCCCAGCAAAGTGTTGGAGATCTAAAATGTTTCTCCCTACCCCAACAATGGTGAAAACAGTAATAAAGAAAAGAAAATGCCCTGGAAAATGAATACAGAAATAGAAAGCAAACACCAAGTAAAGGGTTGACTATGGTGTCCTTAGCAAACGAATGATTGAATAAATAGAAACCACATGAGAGAAAATATGCACTTTGTTATTGTTTGCAAAAAAAAAATGGAGATGATTCCTTTTTGCCATATCAGAAACACTGACAATCAAACATTGCATTTGTTTTATATCCATGGCATCAGTTCAATTTTCATTAATTAAATGAGAAGTTAGGGAATGCCTGTTTTAAGAAACTGCTCCAAAATAACCTTGAAAATCAGGTTAGAGATACACTATATACCCTGAGGGGCAGCAGAAAGCAAAAGGGAATATATGAAATTAGAAAGTGACCTATAATAACCACTTCACTGTTAAATGTGACATAACATTCATTATCAATCAGGATCTAGTTTGATGTCTAATTTCACTGGCTGTCTAATTAATCAAATTAAATACAAATGAGAAAATACTTGGCCACGGAAAAAAGTACTCTATCATTTTGTTTTCTATCAGCTGAAAATCAACTGATTAGCACAGACAGGGAAAAGTAAGCTCCAGTACTTTACTGAAGAAAAATGTAAAGGGGATTATTTTCCCCTAAACTGGGCTGGCAGAAAATATTGTTGATGAAAAATCTCAGATTTCCCGGTGCTTGCTATATCTTCAGAATGGAGAAATGGCTGAGGTTTTTCCCTTCATTTATTGCACCAGTATTTAAGTGCTCATTCTGTCTAAGTTCAAATATTTGCTTTATGGGCTGAATGAAGCCTCGCAGATTTGCAACTGCAGGCTGCTGAGGGTCTAATGCATCAGTGCCACCCTTTTCATGGTTCACGGATGGAAAGGAAAGTTGTAATATGGTCCACTACTCTCTGCAGACGTTTGAAGACAAGAACTCCTCAAGGGAAACACCCCAAATTTGCATTCAACGCAGCTCCAATTCTGTGTGTTTGCCATACATACTTTGCAGTACTAACGATAGAGACACCATCTGATCTGCCCTATGCTAAAATGTATCCTGAGTAAACGGGAACTTGAGGATGTACTGCATTTTTGAAGCAGGCGCACCAGAGGTTATTCAGAACTGTAAAAGAGGGGCCCTGCACAAGAACCCAAAAGGCTGCTGGGCCTAGAACAATCCATGGAGTGCAGAGCGCTGAACCAGCAGGAGTCTGATCTGGGTAAGCTGCAAGCCCTCCCTGGGCCCAGGTTTTTCTCACCAATAAATGAAGGCTTTGGGAAGGGATGCTTTGAGCTCGGATACTGCTTATTTTTATGTTGTGGCTCATTTGTTTCAAGATCTGAAATTCTGTTTGCCAAAACCCCTTAAGAATGGGAAGAAAGTGATTGTTTTTTAAGTGATTCCCAAAACCAGGGTATTGCCAAAGAAAAATACCTCAGCCTCCATCAGCTGGACTTTCTGTCAACTTTTCCTTGCTTTTGCTTGTCTGGCACCTGTCTGATGGAATGGTGTGTGCCTGGCGGCAGCTGCCTTTTCAAACAACCTTTATTTTCAAATGGGTTCTTCTTTACCTATTAAATCCCATCCCTCTGCCCTTTGTGGAACTGGCCTTCTACCTAAACCTAGTTCCATCTGCTCTAAACGTTACACACGTTTGCTTTGTAATCTTGAAACAATTCTCCAAAACTGTCTATATATATTTGGATGAAAAACGTCAATTGTATGGAAGTTGTTTTGTTTTCTATTAATCATTTACTTGTCTCAGCAGATATCGCCACACAGATACAGAGACTAATTAGGGTCTAAGCATATCGACAACTGTTAAAAAGAAATAACATGTCATACATTTTGGGACACTTCATAGATGTTTTTGTACTTTGATGAAGAATGTGGATACTACAAAAGAAAATCAGGTTTTAACAAAACTCTTACAGAAATAACATATCCAATATATTCATATATATACACAAGCATTATGTGTGACAGGTTGGGATGTGTGTGTATATGAATATATTGGGGTGTGTGTGTGTGTATATATATATATATTTACCTTTATGCATGGGATACAACAATACACCTCTTTTTCTTCATATGAACCACCCTCCCACTGCCCATTATATGCTAGTCAGTACTATTTAAAATACAGAAATCCTGTTCATTAAAATATCTTAATTAAAATAGACATTTCTTTCCTTAGAAAAGAAGTAAAACTTTTAGGGCCTAGCTTTAAAAGCAACATGCTATAGCTGATTTATTTTTTTGTGGTGGTTGTTTTATGGATGTGAAAATATTACCACTGCAACTAGCAAGAACTATAAATGATACATTATTGCAAGTGTTCTAGAAAATCAGAACAAAACTAATTTATTATAGTTCTGTCTTCATTATATACCACGTTTTGGTGAGTAAACACAACAAAATTGTCTTTTAAAAGTGTCTACTAAAGATAAAAAGAATAAGATAACAATTAACATGTAGTTTGTTACATTAAAAAATTTGATATACATATTTCTATTGCCTGTTAGCTTGTTCTAAGCCTCTTTATTACAAAAAAAAAAAAAAAGAAAGAAAAGAAAATTCATTGTTTAAAGGCAAACATTCAATTCAGTTGATACAACATTACAGTACAGTCAACTAACATCATTCAACGAAGGTAACAAGTCTAGCCTTAGCTTCTCAAGTTAAAAGTCTGTAGACCAGATTGCTACAAAAGTTTCAATGCTGCTTCAAAACTGTATGTTAGCTTTTGGAGGACAAGGTACTTTCTACAGATGGCTTCAGAAGGGGTCATGCTACTGGTAAAAGCACAGGGGAACCCCAACCTGTCATTAATCATTTTATTGAGCACTGTAGTTAGAAGAGCATTACTGAGCTTAGCACAACAACTAAAATAAAATAATATAATAATAATCATAATAATAAGAATAAAAACCAAACACAAACTGGAAGCCTAGAGTCGCTGCCAGCCGTGTCAAACCCTTGCGATACGCTATACTAAAAAAATTTGAAATATCCACCCGTCCTCTCCACTCTGCCACAAACTAGCAAAGTCAAAAATACAAAAGTCTTCAACTGGTTTACTTTTGCAGAATAAAGCAAAAACGTCTTTGTGCTCCTTACTACCAGAAGCAAAATATCCTCTGAGTTACCACATGTAATAGCTTCTGGATGTGTCAACCTGGGTTGGCTTGGTGTCTGCAGAACCATCTTTGTCTTTCTCACTGTCGCCTTCCCAGAGGTTAATGAGTGGTGGGTACAGCTCATTTAGTGGGATTGAAGAGGTTTTTTGCATATACTTTTTTAGTGAGTGGTGGTAGTTTTTTCTCTTAAATCTTTTGGCAAAGTACACAGCAATGGACGCAAGGCTAATGACGGCAAACATAGACCCCATTACTGCAGCAAGGGCTGTACTGGTTTCTTGATCAGAGATGTCCAGTGCGAAGGCGGCATTTTTGGTTGTGACATTTACGCATGACTTTTGAGTCTGCTGATGAATATTGGACACCGTGAGACACACTTCATAATCTGTGGAAGGCTGCAGATGTGTTAGGTTGTATTCATGGACATCTACTGGGACCCTGGCAGTATATGTTATGTGGGGGTTATCAATCTTCATGGTGGCGGACGACCATTTTAAGTTTGACGTCATGACGTTGGAATTAACTTTCCAGGACACTAAGATGGAATGGGATTCTGTCTGCTTGACGTATATTTTTAGCACCTGGGTACCATCCAGAAGGGTCCCATTAACCTTAATTGTTGCTACCCGAGTGTCTGCCCCTTGGACATTCTGGGCAACACACGTGTATCTTCCTGAGTCTTCAATTTGTATGTTAGATATTTCCAAGGTACCTTCGCTACTTAGCTTGTATTTATCTGAAAGGGTTTCCACAGTTATCTTATTTCCAATGGGCGTGACCCAGTAAATTTCAGGTTCTGGCTCAGCCATGGCTCGACAGTCTAGGAAAACCGTCATGCCGATATCCATGTTTAAACGATTTGGGAAGGTGTCGTGAGATATCATTGGGAGGCACTGTTCACTCGAATCCTGGATTAAAACTTCCTTCACCTGGTGCCCTTTATATTCGGGCGGCATGGCACAGAACATGGATAGGGGCTCCATGAAGCGGATGTTGGTTTTGTTGGAGTTAATCCAGTGGATCACGCAGTCACACCTCAGGGGATTGCTGTGGATACTGATCTCACGCAGATTGGGGAGGGATTCGACTGTCTTTTGGTAAATGGCATTCAAGGCATTGTTGTTCAACATCAAGCTTTCCAGAGCAGGGACACTTCGGAAAGCCAAGCGGTGGATATAAGAGAGTTTAGGGTTATTGGTGGCTTCCAGCTTTGTGAGTTCAGGCAAGTTATCCAGGGCATAGCGGTCGACAGAAACGAGTTCTCCCATATTGTTGATTCCCAGTTCTTTTAACCGAAGCATATTTTTGAAGTCCCCTTCTTGGATTTTGTGAATGGGGTTTTTGTTGAGGTCTAAGAATTTCAAATTTGGAACTTTTTGCAGGGCAAGTTGAGGGACTTTGACCAGTCTGTTATCATAAAAAGACAGGCTCTCAAGGCTATCCAGACCCACCAAAGCATTTCCAGGAATATCAGTGAGATACATTCCTGCCAAAACTAAGCTTCTCAAATTTACGAGGGGTTTGAAGTTCATATCCAGAATTCCAATCACAGGGTTTTCTCCAATCATGAGAATTTCCAGGTTGGGTGTAGAATCAAACCAGCGACTATCAATAACTTTCAATTTGTTAGAGTTCAGGTGGAGCCTTAATAGATTTTTTAAGCCTGCAAAAGCATTAGCAGAAATAGTGCTAATTTGGTTGTGGTTGATGTAGAGTTCTTGAAGGTTGCTGAGGTCTTGTAGACAGTAATCAGTCATCTCCGTAATCTGATTTTCCTCCAAATGCAGCGTCGTGAGCTGGGTTAGGTTTGCCAGCCCGACCTCCTTAATGTTAGTAAAGTTGTTTTGGGAGAAATCTAGTTCAGTCAAGTTGAAAAGCTGCTGCAGCTCATCCACAGTCTTTGCGATGTTATTGCTCTGTAAGAGAAGCACTTGTGTGTCACTAGAGAGGTTACTGGGAATCCTTGTTAAGCGGAGGTCATTGCAATCAACAGTGGTGGCTTCTCTGTAAGTTGACTGTGGGGTAAACCAGGGACGAATTTCACATACGCAAAGTTGTGGACACTCACTATTCTGTATGGAAGACTCAGTTAATGAAGTCATTAGTAGGCCCAGCACCAATTGGCAAGCTGCTACAACAAAGCTCATTCTAGCCATGCTGGCTTGCTGAGCAAGCTCAACTCCTGACACCCTTAAGTTTTAACAAAACGTGAACACGATACTGTGATATGTAGGACAGCGAGCAGAAAATGTAAACATTCAAGCAAAGTCTTGGTTGAGCTGTGTAGAATTCCAGAGTCCAAAAGGATGGTTTTCAGGAGTTGTCAAAAGGCAGAAAGCAATCTGAAGTCTTTTAAACTGTGTCTTTCAATTCCAGGCATGTGCACAGGTCCGTGGCATGAGTTACTTCAGCCAAATTGAAGTCTGGAGATGTGCCTGAAAATTAGATTAGGACAGATGTTATGCTTATTCCATATACTTTCTACGTTACAGCCTTTCTTTTGTTTACTAAAAAGGCACAGTCACTCGCAAACCTAGTATTGAATGCATTCAAAATCCATTCAGGATAACCAAATAGGCTTTTAAATTGTAGGACATTCTTACTATATCCCACTTACTATACTAAAACTAATTTTAGAACTCCTTCAATTTTACAATTAAATTTAGACTCCATGTACCACCAGAGTCATATGACTGTGTACAGTTGTATGTATACACATGTAAAGTCACTAAACATGCACACACATACACATACAAATGCACACACTCATACACACTAGGAACACTAAGAAAAAGCCTGCAGATGTCATTTTTTAAAAACAAAGATGTCTTTAGAAACTACATTTATAGCTCCAAAACATTAAAAGTTCATTCCTAGTAAAAGCAAAACATGAATGGTAGCTTATTAAAGACTCAAAGCTAATTTTCAGTTCTTTACATTTTAGTTAATACCTCATTTGTCTACAGGAATTGTTTCTTTTCTAAATGGTACATTCTGTAGACATATTCAGCCAGTGCTTTTCTAGCTCAATTATTCTTATGCAAAAAGTTAATTTAATATTCTACAACATGGATGAAAACATCAAAAACATGCTTGAAAGATGTCAGTCATAAAAGATCACATATTGTACGATTTCACATATACAAAGTATCAAGAATAGGACAACCTGCAGAGACAGAAAGTAATTTAGTAGTTGCCTATGGCCAGGGGTATGGGGGGGCACAGTGGGAGGGGTGCTAAAGGCTACAAAGTATTTTTTGAAATGATGAAAATATTCCAAAGATTGTGGTGATGGTTGCACAGTTCTGTGAATCTTCTAAAAACTCTTGACTCAAACATTTTAATGAGCAAATTACATTATGTGAATTATATCTTGATAAAGTTATTATTTATTTTTAAAGTTAATTTAATATAACTAAAAAAGGAAAACATCAGTTTTTCCTATATTCGAATAGCCACATCAGATCTTGACTGAATAATAAAAGGACTTCATTCTGTCATACCACTGGTCTCCATTTAAAAACACAAACATACACAATAGATGTATTTGTATCTCACACAGATGATTTCATTAATCTCATGAGAATGTCACTCACCGCTTAATAACTGTTGACCATGAACATGTTTACATAACCTCTTGAAGCCTCAAGTATCTTCAGTTATAAAATGGGGTTGCTCATACAAGCACAGTTCTCATAGGATTATTGAGAAAATTAAGGGCATCTATGTAAAGTTCTTAGTGTGGTAGCTGACTCACATTATATGCTCACAAAAGTTAATAATAGTTGTTATTCATCATCTTATATCTCTAATCCATTTTAGTTTTAGCTAAATAGTGGTTATCAGAGGACAAGTGAAAGAAGGAAAGCTGAGAATATTTGTTTTTATTAACCATCATCTATTGATTTCAATAAAATCTTCTGAAGTCAGATATGTACTGCTCACCTGTTTGCAAAGATAATATTAGTAGTTAATGGTTCTATTTTTTCTGCATTCCTATCAGGTCTAAAAAGCCATTATGGATCCAGTGTTGTCTTGCTTTCCCAAACTGGGCCATTCACTTGCTAAAGTATTCAAAGCAGAGTTACATGTTTTCCTGGTGTTTGTCTTGCTATAGTGCATTTGAGTCTTGAGCACTGAAGGAACTTCAGTGACTAGTGTATTCTTTACCTTCCTACTATAAGGTTCTAATAAAATCGAGCATATGTGTTTAAACCCAGTGCTCAATACATAGCAAGCTCTGAATTCATGCTAGCTGCTATTAATAACCTTTTGACTTTGTAAAACATAGTAATCTTTGTGACTAAGAGTATAAGAATACAAATAGCCAGTACTAAAAGTTATGTATTTAATGAGTCATATTTTCATAGTAAGAAGAAAAAGTCCTACAACTTTTTTGTTATAAAAAATATGAAAACTGCATTACTGGTCTGACAAAAAAAAATCAAATCCAGACTCTGGCAAGTGTGAGACAGGAGTAGGAAATGATTGTGTAGGAGTAGGAAATAAGTGTGTTGCCTGATAGTAGATGCCTTGTAGTCTTGGTGGAAGGAAGCATACATTTGGCATTCTTCTCCCTCCTCCTCATCTCCAAGTCTGGTTACTTCACCATTTACTATGTAGTCTTATGCCACCATAAGGAAAGTTTGGCCAATGATGGACCGCATATACAATGGTAGTCCCATAAAATTGTATTCATAGTACCATATTTTTACTATACCTTTATGTTTCAATACACAAATACTTGCCACTGTGTTACAATTGCCTATTGCCTTCAGGATAGTAACATGCTATACAGATTTGCAGCCTAGGAGCGATAGGGTTTATCATATAGGCTACATACCACCTAGGTTTATGTAAATATACTCTATGACATTTGCACAATGATGGAATCACCTAATGACACATTTCTCAGAACATATCCCATCATTAAGTGACATGCCTGTATTTGCAAAACTTTTCAGTATTATAAAACTAGTTTAAGTCTGACTTTTATCTGGAAATTCTATGAAATGAAAAAATATGGACTGGGCGTGGTGGATCACGCCTGTAATCCCAGCACTTTAGGAGGCTGAAGGGGCGCAGATCACGAGGTTGGGGGTTCGAGACCAACTTGACCAACATGGTGAAACCCTGTCTCTACTAAAAATACAAAAATTAGCCAGGTGTGGTGATACACGCCTGTATTCCCAGCTACTCAGGGGCCTGAGGCAGGAGAATCGCTTGAACCCGGGAGGCGGAGGTTCCAATGAGCCAAGATGGCGCCACTGCACTCCAGCCTGGGCGACAGAGTAAGACTCTGTCTTTTAAAAAAAAAAAA
>NW_016804853.1:1582528-1607134 GCF_001698545.2 Rhinopithecus bieti
TCNNAAAAAAAAAAAAAGAAAAGAAAAAGAAATCAGATCAAGCACAGAGGAAGACATTTTTTTCTTCTACATTCTATAAGAATGTATGTATAAGAATTTCCTCTCCACATCCTACAAGACATTCCTTTGGCAGCAAGGAATTAAACATCCTTAATACAAAAGGAGGTGTTAAGATATTTCTATCTCTATTTAATTCTGAATTATCTTTAGTAAATTTCACCAAATTTTTTTAACATGACATTATACATAGAACAACTTTTATAGAGCCCTTAAGCCAGTTTAGATGTTTACAATGTAGGGCATTTCTCAGGAGCTACTTGTTAATAGTGTTTAAACGTAAATCCATTATCGCAACAAGAAAACTACAGACCAATATTCCTAATGCCTACTGATGCAAATCTTCTCAACAAAATGTAGCAAACCAAATTCAAGAGCATATTAAAAAGATTGTATATGATGAACAAGTTGGATTTATACTGGGAATGCAAGGAAGGGAATGTGAAAAACAATTAGTATAATATACCACATTAACATAATGAAGAAGTAAAAACACATGATCATCTCAATTGATGCACAAAACCATTTGACAAAATTCAACACTTTTTCATGATAAAAACACTCAACAAACAAGGAATGGAAGGAAAGTACCTACACATAATAAAAGTCACATATGAAAAGTCCACAGTTAAAATCATACTCAATTGCAAAAAATGGAAAGTTTCTCCTCTAAGAATGGGAACAAGGAAAGGATGCCTATTCTTGCCATTTCTACTCAACATAGTACTGGAAACTCTAGTCACAGCAATTAGACAAGAAAAATAAATAAAAGGCATTTAAATGGAAAAGAAATAAAATTATCTGTTCCCAGATTACATAATCTTATATATAGAAAATCCTAAAGATTCCACAAAAAACCCACTAAAACTAATAAATGATGTTAGCAAATTTGCAGGATACAAATCAACACACAAATGAGTTGTATTTCCATAAACGAACAATGACTAATCTGAAAGGGAAATTAAGAAAACAACCCCATTTACAAAAGTCTCAGAAAGAATACAATGCTTAGGAATGAACTGAACTGAGGAGGCAAAAGACTTGTACAATGAAAATTATAAGAGATAACCAAAATAAATCAAAGATGACATAAACATGGGATGTTTATAGACTGGAAAATTTAATATTGTTATACTGTCCGTAACACCCAAAACAATCTACAGAATCAATGCCATCTCTATCAAAATCTCAATGGTAACTTCCACAGGAAAAATTTCTAAAATTCATATAAAATCAAGAGAATTTAAATTGCTAAAGTAATCCTGAAAAAGAACAATGTTGGAGACCTCACACTTCCTGATTTCAAAACATACTGTAAGGCAACAGTAATCAAGATGGTGTAGTACTGACATACAGACAGACATATAGACCAATGGAACAGAGTCCAGAAATAAACCCTTCTATACATGCTCTTTATGACCTTTGACAAGGGTGCCAAGACTATACAATGAAGGACAGTTTCTTCAACAAATTGTGTTGGGAAAACTGGATATCTACATGAAAAGAATGAGGTTGTACTCTTCCCTTATGTCATATACAAAAATTAACTCAAAATGCATTAAAGACCTAACCATAAGATCTAAACCTTTAAAACTCCTAGAAGAAAACATAAGGGAAAAGCTTTTGGGTATTTGGCAATGGTTCCTTAGATATGATACCGAAAACACGGGCAACAACAGCAAAAGACAAATTAGGTGATTTCAAACTTACAGCCTGTGCATCAAAGGAGACAATCAACAGAGAAAAAAGATGACCTACAGAATGGGAGACAGTATTTTTAAATTATATATATGATAATAGGTTAATATCCAGAATATATTGTAAACTCCTACAACAAAATAACCTTATTAAAAAATGGGCAAAGGACTTAGACAGTTATCCAAAGACATACAAATGACCCACAAGCATATGAAAAAATGCTCCATATCACTAATCATAAGAGAAATGCAAATAAAAAGCACAATGAGATATCACCTCATACTTATTATAATGGACACTATCACCACAGAAAATAACACGCACTGGAAAAGATGCAGAGAAATTGTAACCCTTGTTCACTGTGATTTCTCAAAAAATTGAAAATATAATCACCATATGATTATATCCCAGTTCAGGGTACATATCCAAAAGAATTAAAGCAGAATCTCAAAGAGATTATTATTTGTACACCCACATTCATTGCAACTATTAAGAGGTGGAGGCAGCCCAAATGCCCAATGACAAATGAATGGATAAATAAAATGTGGTTTAATTAGATCCCATTTGTCCATTTTTGCTTTTGCTGCAATTGTTTTTGGTGATTTTGTCACCAAATGGTGATTTTGCCTGTGCTTATGTTTTGAATGGTATTGCCTAGATTTTCTTCTAGGGTTTTAATAGTTTTATGTTTTACATTTAAGTCTTTAACCCATCTTGAGTTAATTTTTGTATAAGGTATCCAGTTTCATTTTTCTGCATATGGGTAGCCAGTTCTCCTAGGACTATTTATTAACTAGGGAATCGTTTCCCCATTGCTTGTTTTTGTCAGGTTTGTGAAAGATCATATGGTTGTAGATGGGTGGTCTTATTTCTGAGTTATAAAGAGAAACAAGATCATGTCCTTTGCAGGAACATGGATGGAGCTGGAAGCCATTATCCTGAGCAAACTAATGCAGGAACAGAAAACCATACACCACATAGTCTCACCTATAAGTGGGAGCTGAACAATGAGAACACATGGACGCACAGGGAGGAGAACGACACCAACAGGGCCTGTTGGATGGTGGGGTGAGGGGAGGGAGAGCATTAGGAAATACAGCTAATGCATCCTGGGCTTAATACGTAGGTGATGGGTTGACAGGTGCTGCAAACCACCATGGCACACGTTTGCCCATGTAACAAACCTGCACATCCTACACATGTACCCTGGAACTTAAAAAAAATTAAAATTAATTTTAAAAAATGAAAAAATATGTGGTGGCTCAAACTAGACTGCTCTGATCCCACAAGAACTCTGCTGCTATCCATTCACATCAGGACCACCCAGGAAAGCAAACAATTTAGCCTTCCCAGCATGATATCACCTAGTCCCTTGGACTACAGAGTGAGGGCTTATGTGTCTCCTATTTAGAGAGTGTGTTTCATAATTGTAGAAAGGGTAGAAAATAGACCAACCAACAGGCTGAGTCACTTTTTAAGAGGGTGGCAGTAATAACCCCAAATGAACTCAACAAAACTGGGGAATCCAAGGAATGGTACTTGAAGGGAAGTGGGGTTGGTTGTGGTCCTTAAACCTCTTGGCACTTTTATAAAATGGGGCGGGGTGGGGATGGAGTAATACAGCCCTTGCCTCCAATCCAAATGCACTCAAGGACTTAGTATTTAGTCTTATTTTCCAGTTTTGTTTATTTACAAAGCAACCTTGCTTGATACTGCAGGGAAAGTCAAGTTTTTCATTTTGCCCACTCAGGGCTACCCACCTGGGTCAGCATCTTCCCTAGCATCTTCACAGCACTCCTAAGGAAGACTTTTGCAGTGCTCTCCCGAGCTGAGGGGAGTGGAATTCAGTCAAGAGAAAGTGAAAGGAAACTGAGGTTTCCCATTTCTTCTCCTCAAGGCGGATGTTCTCAGCTTCCTTCACACCTCCTTCCCATGGGTGCAGGAGACAGTACAGCTGGGTTGTGTAGGAGGGCCGAGAAGAAAGGGGCACTTGGTCCAGCCCCATGTTTGGCCCAAGATAGGTACATAGCAGATACCATCCTATCTTCCCCTCTTAATAGCAGGCCAACCACATGTAACCCTTCCCCTTCTTTACTAATGCACCCTCTTACGTGGTACCAGCAACAAGGGACAGACAGGCCTACCCACTCTAGTCTAGGGAGAGTTTTGCTACTATCCCTAAAATTGTACCACCCTCATATCCCACTCCTTTTTGTAAAAACAAAAGGAGTTTAAACCTGTAAGCATGCTATTGCTTTCTATGTGTTAATCAGTTTCCTTCCATTTGAGCTGCATAAGAGGGAAGGGTATCGGAAGCATAGGCCGTAATCTTGTGCCAATCAGTAAAAACCACTACTACACACACACACGAAAATGTGGTGTGTACATACAATGGAATATTATGCCGCTTTAGAAAGGAATTCCTGTCATATGCTATAACATGGATGAATCTTGAGGACATTATGAAATAAGCCATTCACAATAGCGTGAATACTACATGATTCCATTCATATAAAGTAGTCAAAATCATAGAAACAGAAGGTAGAAAAGTGGTTGCCAAGGGCTTGGAGGTAGAGGGAACTGGTGTTTCATGGGAATAAAGTTTTAGTTTTGCAAGATGAGAAAGTTCTAGAGATCTGTTACACAATAATGTGAATATACTTAACACAACTGAACTGTACACTTAAAATTGAGAGATGATAAATTTAACGTTAAGTGCTTTTACCACAAAAAAAAGTGAAGCCATTATAATTCAGGCCAACTTTTATAACATATACAAATTAATTATCTTAAATTCTGCAACAAATAAATGGCTGGAATAGATTTTTTTTTTAAGTGAAATTGCTTTCTTCTAGGGCTGATTGACTAGATCTATCAAATGTAAGAAGAAAATGTCCTGCTAATTACCAGGGTGATGTTCCACAAACAAGTCTGGCGGTTTAAAGAAACAATCCCTTAAGTAACAAAACATGGCTTTAAGGCCCAGAATTGGCAAGGGATGTGTTTCGAGAGTCCCATGAACAATTATACAATTACATTTGATGGTTCTTTTTTTTTTCCAACAAGATATATTTGGGACAATCTGCTCTGAGTATAAAATTCTGAAGGCAATGAACTGCATGATCATCACCATCACTGCACTTGGCAAGCACTCTCATTTTCCCCATAGAATTGTGTTAGATAGGATGTTAGTTCAACAGAATTAAAATATTTGGTGAGACTTAGCACTATGATTTATATGCATTAACTTCTTACAAAGTTCGGCAAAAAGAAGTATGTACTCACAATAACAAGCTGGTTATTTGTATTTCTGTTACTGAAAAAAAAAAAAATCTGGCAGCTCTGGGGTTGAAGAAAGAATTCTACCCTGGAGGAATCAAGTGTTCTGTATTCGCATTATGCTTCTCTACTTACTAGATGTGTCACCTTGTGCAAGCTGTAGACCTTCCCCAACTTACGATAGTTCAACTTACAATTTTTTGACTTTATGAAGGTGTGAAAGCAGTACACACTTAGTAGAAACCTGAGTACCTATATGATAGCATTCTATTTTTCACTGTCACCACAGTATTCAATTACACAAGAAATTCAACAGTTTATTAGAAAACAGACTTTATGGTAGATGATTTTGCCCAATAAAACTAATGTAAATGTTCTGACAATATTCAAGGTAGGCTATGATGTTTTGGTAGGTTAGGTGTATTAAATGCATTTTCAACATAATGATATTTTCAACTTAAGATGGGTGTATCAGGATGTAACCCTATCATAAGCTGAGAAGCATCTGTACTTAAATTCTCTGTGACTCAGTTTCCATAGCTAAACTTAAGGCTAAGTATATATGGTTCATATATGTACATTATGATAACAAAAAAGTACCTATGTAAAAATATTCAGCCTAGGGCCTGGGTATGATGGTTAATACCCAGTGTCAACTTGACTGGATTGAGGGATACAAAGTATTAACCTTGGGTGTGTCTGTGAGGGTGTTGCCAAAAGAAATTAACATTTGAGTCAGTGGGCTGGAGAAGGCAGATCCACCCTTAATCTGGTGGGGACAATTTAATCAGCTTCCAGCGAATATAAAGCAGGCAGAAAAACATGAAAAGGAGAGACGGGCCTAGCCTCCCAGCCTACATCTTTCTCCTGTGCTGGATGCTTCCTGCCCTTGAACATCAGACTCCAAGTTCTTCAGTTTTAGGACTCAGACTGGTTCTCCTTGCTCCACAGCTGGCAGATAGCCTAGCCTATTGTGGGACTTTGTGATCATGTAAGTTAATACTTAATAAACTCTCCTTTACATATATATATATATATATCTCCTGTCCTGTCCCTCTACGAGAACTCTGACTAATACAGATTTTGGTACCAGGAGTGGTTCTAAAGGAACAGAATATTAAAGGATGGAGTTCTTTCATTGATTTTGGGGTTTCTGGAGTTGGCTGCTTAATATGATTAGACCCCAAAATGCTAAGGACTCTACTTCTAATAGGATGGAGAACACTGATAATCGTTGGTGTTAACTATTTAGAGACTTATGCAAAATAAGTGCATTTGACACTGCTGATTCACCGCTTGTCAGAGGCATGGAGTTTAGTGACCCTATACATATAATACCTTTGACCATATGTTGAGAACCAAGAAACATAATGAAGCTGGTTGGTTGCTCCTAAGTTCAGTGGACAAAGTGATGAAACAAAATGATGAACTCAGGGATTCTATCTCCTTTGCTTCAGAAGCAGATACTGAGCCTCAAATCTGCTAAGACTGCCCTGAGTCTTATCTCCTGAAGCGAAAGAGCTGAAATTGTGGAAAAACAAACACAAGTTCTTATGCTAGCGGCTGACATGCAATGAAAGGTGCATGCACAGCCTTGCCAGGTGTCTACAGTCAAAGTGAGGGCATTGATTGGAAAAGAATGGGACCCTGAAACTTGGAATGGGGATGTGTGGGAAGACCCTGATGAAGCTGGGGACACTAAGTTTGTAAACTCTGAGGAACCTTTTTAGCCAGAAGAAACAGCTTCCCCATCCCCAGTAGTGGCAACATCCCCTCCCCAACACATGCTGCCATAGGCCTTTCCACCTTTGTCTGAGGAGACAAACCCTGCACTGCCTGAGGCAACAGTGATGGCCTCTCCCCTGAGGCAGCTGCCAGGCAAAATAATGTTGATTCTCATCAGGAGCCACTCTCAATACCCCTGTTTGCTTCTAGACCTATAACTAAAGTCCCCTGGAAGTGAGGCTGAGAGTGTGACCCATAAGGAGCTACACTACACTCGAAAAGAACTGTTTGAATTCTCTAATTATATAAAGAGCAATCTGGAGAACAGGCTTGAGAATGGCTATTAAGGGTATGGGATAATGGTGGAAGGAACATAGAGCTGGATCAGGCTGAATTTATTGATTTGGGCCCACTAAGTAGGGACTCTGCATTTAATGTTGCAGCTCAGGGAGTTAAAAATATTCTAATAGTTTATTTGCTTGGTTAGCTGAAACATGGATTAAAAGATGGCCCACTGTGAGTGAGCTGGAAATGCCTGATCTCCCTTGGTTTAATGTAGAGGAAGTGATCCAAAGGCTTAGGGAGATTGAGATGGTGGAGTGAATTAGTCACTCTAGACCCACTCATCCCACCTGGGAGAGCCCAGAAGATATAGCCTTGACCAATGCCTTGCAAAATAGATTTGTGAGGGCAGCACCTGCATCTCTAAAGAGCCCTGTAATTGCTCTTCTCTGTATGTTGGATCTAACAGCGGGAACCACAGTCACTCAACTATAAAATTTAAATACAGTGGGAAGAATTGGATCCCAAAGTGGCAGGGGCCAAGTGGCAGCACTCAACTGTCAAAGGCAAAGTGGGCGTAGTTACTGTAATGGACAGCAGAGACAAAGCAGCAATCAGAATAATCTGACTCATGGAGAGCTCTGGCACTGGCTAATTAATCACAGTGTTCCTAGAAGTGAAATTAATAGGAAGCTTACTGCATTCCTACTTAAATTATACAAACAGAAAACCTCTAGGTCGCATGGACAAAAGACTAATTTGAATTATAAAAACAGAGATCATGACCTCTCAATCAATTTCCAGACTGGAGCCAGTGTATGGAACCAGAACCACTTGAATGAAGGGGAGCCTGGGTCCCTTTAAGGAAAAACCCCAATACATTACCAACAATTTATGCAGTGAATCTTTCTCCTATCCTTCCTCTAGGAGACCTCCAGCCTTTTACCAGGGTAACTGCACTGGGGAAAGGGAAATGATCAGACATTTTGGGGACTACTAGACACTGGCTCTGAGCTGATATTGATTCCAGGAAACCCAAAACATCATTGTGGTCCTCCAGTTAAAGTAGAGGCTTATGCAGGTCAGGTAATTCATGGAGTTTTAGCTCAGGTCCAACTTGCAGTGGGTCCCCTGACTCATTTTGTGGTCATTTCATTTCTCCAATGCCAGAATGCATAATTGGCGTAGACATACTTGGCAGCTGGCAGAACCCCTACATTGGCTCCCTGAACTGGAAGGCTATTATGGTGAGAAAGGCCAAATGGAAGGCAGTAGAGCTGCCTCTACCTAGAAAAATAGTAAATCAAAAACAATATCGCATCCTAGAGCAATTGCAGAGATTGCTTGCCACCACCAAGGACTTGAAAGACGGAGGGTTAGTGATTCCCACCATGACCCCACTCAACTCTTCCATTTGACCCGTGCAGAAGACAGATGGATCTTGGAGAATGACAGTAGATTATCATGAGCTTAACCAAGTCGTGAGTCCAATTGCAGCAGATGTGGTTTCATTGCTTGAGCAAATTAACACATCTTCTGGTATCTGGTATGCAGCCACTGACATGGCAAATGCCTTTTTCTCCATTTCTGTCCATAATGCCCACCAGAAGTAATTTGCCATCAGCTGGCAAGGACAGCAATATACCTTTACTGTCGTACCCCAGGGGTATATCAACTCTCCAGCTTTTGTGTCATAATCTTATTCGAAGAGACCTTAATCACTTTTCGCTTCCACAAAATATCACAATGATCCATTACATTGATGACAGTATGCTGAATGGATCCACAGAGCAAGAAGTAGCAAACACACTGGACTTATTGGTGAGACATTTACGTGCTAGAGGATGGGAAATAAATCTGACTAAAATTCAGTGATCTTCCACCTCAGTAAAATTTTTAGGGGTCCAGCAGTGTAGGGCCTGGTGAGATATTCCTTCTAAGGTGAAGGATAAGTTGCTGTATTTGGCCCCTCCTACAACAAAGAAAGAGGCAGAACGCCAAGTGGGCCTATTTGGATCTTGGAGACAACACATTCCTCGTTTGAGTGTGTTACTCTGGCCCATTTATCAAGTGACCTGAAAGGCTGCCAATTTTGAGTGGGGTCCAGAACAGGAGCAGGCTCTGCAACAGACCCAGGCTGCTGTGCAAGCTGTCTGCCACTTGGGCCATATGACCCAGCAGACCCAATGGTGCTTGAGGTGTCAGTGGCAGATAGGGATGCTGTTTGGAGCCTCTGGCAGGTCCCCATAAGTGAATCACAAAAGAGGCCTCTAAGATTTTGGAGCAAGGCCCTGCCATCTTCTCCAGATAGCTACTCTCCTTTTGAGAGACAGCTCTCGGACTGTTACTGGGCTTTGGTAGAAACTGAACGTTTGACCATGGGTCACCAAGTTACCATAAGACCTGAACCGCCTATCATGAACTGGGTGCTTTCTGACCCATCTAGCCATAAAGTGGGTCATGCACAGCAGCATTTCATCATCAGATGGAAGTGGCATATACACGATCGTGCTCAAGCAGGTCCTGAAGGCACAAGTAAGTTACACAAGGAAGTGGCTCAAATGCCCATGGTCTCCACTCGGGCCACCCTGCCTTCTCTCCCCCAGCCTGCCCTGATGGCCTCATGGGGAGTTCCCTATGATCAGCTGACAGAGGAAGAGAAGACTAGGGCCTGGTTCACAGATGGTTCTGCATGATGTGCAGACACCACTCGAAAGTGGACAGCTGCAGTACTACAGACCCTTTCTAGGACATCACTGAAGGACAGCACCGAAAGGTAATCTTCCCAGTGGGCAGAACTTCAAGCAGTGCACCTGGTTGTGCCCTTTGGATGGAAGGAGAAATGGCCAGATGGATGATTATATACCAATTCATGGGCTGTAGCCAATAGTTTGGCTAGATGGTCAGGGACTTGGAAGAAGTATGATTGGAAAATTGGTGACAAAGAAATTTGGGGAAGAGGTATGTGGATTGACCTGAGTGGTCAAAAACTGTGAAGATGTTTGTATCCCATGTGAGTGCTCACCAATGGGTGACCTCAGCAGAGGAGGCTTTTAATAATCAAGTGGATAGGATGACCCGTTCCATGGACACCACTCAGCCTCTTTCCCCAGTCACCCCCGTCATTGCCCAAAGGGCCCATGAACGAAGTGGCCATGGTGGCAGGGATGTAGGTTACGCATGGGCTCAGCAACATGGACTTCTGCTCACCAAGGCTGACCTGGATCCAGCCACTGCTAAGTGCCCAATTTGCCAGCAGCAGAGACCAACACTGAGCCCTCGATAAGGCACCATTCCTCGGGATGATCAGCCAGCTACCTGGTGGCAGATTGATGATATTGGACCTTTTCCATCATGAAAAGGGCAGAGGTTTGTCCTCACTGGAAAAGACACTTACTCCGGATATGAGTTTGCCTATCCTGCATGCAATGCTTTTGCCAAGACTACCATCCATGGACTCATGGAATGCCTTATTCACCATCATGGTATTCCATACAGCATTGCCTCTGACCAAGGCACTCACTTTACAGCTAAAGAAGTGTGGCAGTGGGCTCATGCTCATGGAATTCACTGCTCTTACCATGTTCCCCATCATCCTAAAGCAGCTGGATTGACAAAACAGTGAAATGGCCTTTTGAAGTCACAATTAAAACGCCAACTAGGTAACAATATTTGCAGGGCTGCAGCAAAGTTCTCCAGAAGGCCATGCATGCTCTGAATCAGCATCCACTATATGGTACTGTTTGTCCCATAGCTAGAATTCATGGGTCTAGGAATCAATGGGTGGAAGTGGCGCCACTCACCATCACCCCTAGTGATCCACTACCAAAATTTTTCTTTCCTGTTCCCACGACATTTCGTTCTGCTAGCCTAGACATCTTAGTTCCAGAGAGAGGAACGCTGCCACCTGGAGACACAATGATTCCGTGAAACTAGAACTTAAGATTGCCACCTGGACACTTTGGGCTCCCCCTACCTTTAACAGGCTAAGAAGGGAGTTACAGTTTTGGCTGGTGTGACTGACCCAGATTATCAAGATGAAATCAGTCTGCTACTCTACAACGGAGGTAAGGGAGAGTATGCATGGAATACAGGAGATCCATTAGGATGTCTCTTAGTATTACAATGTCCTGTGATTAAGGTCAATGGAAAACTACAACAGCCCAATCCAGGCACGACTACAAATGGCCCAGACCTTTCAGGAATGAAGGTTTGGGTCACTGCACCAGGAGAAAAAAAAAAAAAAAAAAAAAAAACAACCTGATGAGGTGCTTGCTGAAGGCAAAGGGAATATAGAATGGGTAGTACAAGAAGGTAGTCATCAATACCAGCTACAACCACATGACCAGCTGCAGAAACAAGGACTGTTAACTGTCATGAGTGTTTCCTCCTTGTTAAAAACATGTTTGTGCATGTAAATACCTGTACTAAGAAAATATCTTTTTTTTCCTTTATCATGTGACATAAGATTTATTGACTTTATATCAGCATGTAAGTATTGTTAACTTTATGTAATAGTATTTGGGTTAGGGATTAGTGTGTTTCTGGTTGTAGGAAGGATAGTTGTATTACGTTAGGTGTAATTATGACCTCATTATTGTCTTTATTTGTATGTATGGTCTCAGGAGATGTGTTCAAGTTGACAAGGGATGGACTGGTGATGGTTAATACTGAGTATCAACTTGATTGGATTGAGCGATACAAAGTATTAATCCTGGGTGTGTCTGTGTGGGTGTTGCCAAAAGAGATTATCATTCCAGTCAGTGGGAAGGCAGACCCACCTTTAATCTGGTGGGCACAATCTAATCAGCTTCCAGCAAATACAAAGCAGACAGAGAAACATGAAAAAGAGAGACGGGTCTAGTCTCCTAGCCTACATCTTTCTCCCATACTCTATGCTTCCTGCCCTGGAACATCAGACCCCAAGTTCTTCAGTTTTGGGACTCGGACTGGCTCTTCTTGCTCCTCAGCTTGCAGACAGCCTATTGTGGGACCTTATGATTGGTTTAATAAACTCCCTTTATATATATAATAGTCACATATACTAATGGGAGATATATAATATATAAACTATGTGTATACATATATAATATATATAATATATACATGTAATATGTAAGATATATACATATATTAATATATACATATATGTATATATTATATGTATATATTATATATACATATATACATAGCTTATATATATATTATATATCTCCCATTAGTATATGTGGCTTATATATAAGATATATATATGTATATATATCTCCCATTAGTTCTGTCCTCTAAGAGAACCCTAACACACTGGGAAAACATCCAGCACATCGTGAGCCCTCAAATACTCATTTTTGAACCTCTGGAACCCTATCAGATTCACCTTTGAATTTCATTTTCATCTTGTTATTGGGAGTAATGAATAATCTCTTTAAGGCCCTTGGTCATGGTAGATGCTTAGTAAAGAGTTATTATCATTATTATTTGTCATTTCCATTATATTTTCCACCATTATCATTGGAATTAATAAAATTCAGAGACCCAATATTGTATTAGAGCTAAACTGAAACCCTATCCAGGCAAATTATAAAACACAAACCTCCAACCTGGAAATTATCACCATCTCATAGATAATATAATCACAGCAAAGAACTAAAACTTTGATCCCCAAATGAAGAAACATGCCTTCTGAGGGCATGAACTTTATTTATCCTTTCTGGATTGGCCAAATTCATATCATGTAGATAATGCTAAAATAAAAAACATTCTTTTAGCTCTTTCTCAGGCTCCAAATAGATCCAGGGCTAATGCAGCATTCAAATTTGCTTCCTTACTTCTAGGAATGGCTTGAATAATGGAGAAATGGGATTTTTGTTCAACCAAGATCTCCTTCTGGCCCTACAGAGATTAAAAAAAAATAGATTGCCTCAACACTAACACTCCCTGTAGTTACTCCATGAGGCAAGGTGGACCCAGACTCCACTGTGTGGATGGACCTCCCAGAAGATTCCTCCTGTCCCTGAAGGCCACTCTGCCTTCTGCTACAGGTCCCAGTGCTGATTGTGATACTTAACAAAGGCTTTCAGATGTCGGAAACAAGAGTATAGCACAGAGTTAAGAATGTGGCTTCTGGAGAGACAAATTCGGTTTCAGATTCAGTTCTGTGACCTTGGGTACGTTACTGAAACTTTCTAAGTCTCAGTTTCCTCTTTAAGAAAATGGAGATTACAAAACCTGCTTTATAAGGATTGTGAGAGAATCAGAATGAACTGGTAAATGTAAAGCTTTTGGCAGAGGGCCTGGCACATGGCGAGCCCCCAGCAGATGTTAGCTACTATTATTTACTAGATTGATGTCTCGTATTCAATCTGAGTCTTTTTCATGGGTGTTGAAGATGAAAGTAAGGCACAGATAGTTGAAATCAGTAGAGAATGCCTTTTGTGATATGATCCAGTACAAGTTCTGTACCTTAAATAATGTAGCTAGCCAGTACAGGGTGGTCAAAGAGAGAAATTACAGTAAATTTTGTATTGAGGATGTATTTGATTCTCCTTGGGAAGGGAAGAGGGCCTTGCACATACATTCTGAACACTGAATCTGCACAGACTATTTTTAAAGACATTAGTTTCTTAGACATTTTTTCTGGCACCTGACCCTTTGTGACTTTTAGATTTCTTTCTCCAACAATTTTCCAAAATTATGTGCCTGGTTCACACATTATCCAAAGCCAAACACTCTGTAATGTGTGTTAGTGATCACAGACGGAGGGTCGTATGGGAGGAAGCGCTATAAGAGTCTCCATAATGCATTAAGGAAACAATAAAGTGTATCCCCTTGCAAGGACATAATGGAGCTTCCTGAGGCTCTTTTGCATAAGGAACTGTTCCTAAAAGCCCACGTTATTCATCAGCAAGCAGTGCGGCCACACATCTCAGTAGGCCGGGCAACAGAACAAGGATGTTCGCCAGGAAAGAAATTATTAATTTTGGCTTCACCACAAACTTTCTGGACGACCTTGAACAAGTCATGTAACTTTGTATCCTATTTTATTTATCTTACCTTAAGTAGTCATAGCTTCCCAGACCTAAAGGAACCTCAGGAAGTCATCAACCCATTCCTCTGGTGTCATGGAAAACTTTACTTCCAACCATTTTCAGAGAGGCAATGCTTCCTCCCTCTCTTTCTCTCCTTTCTTCCCTTCTTTTTTCTTCCTCTTGTGTTATTAAATTGTTTTGGAGGGATGGAGTTTGATTGTGACAAGGATCTCAAACTTAATTCTTTCTAGGGCCAGGTAGGTGTAGAGAGTTGAGTCTAACACAGTAAGAAGCAGTAGTCATGTAGAAGGCTGGAGAGTGCATGAATTCCAAAAGGCATCCCAAAATGTTTTAACTGTGCAGGCCAAACAGAACCTATTGCTTTCAGAGTCCCTTTATGGCCCATGGCCAGTTTGCAACCTTTGAATATAAGTATAAAAATAGCACCTATAATGCTGAGCTAAAGGGAATATATGGTAACTAGATGGTTAGATATAAATTTTCAAATATTATTGGCAAATACTCCATATGTGAAAATCTATAATTATAAATTCAGTTTATTATGGTGTGAATCTCTGCTCAGAAGAAAACTTCTTTAGTGCTTTAAGAAGAATTACATTTCCAAAAATTCATTTTACACTCCTTTCTTTCAGAAGACCTACTTTAAAAGATAGCACCTTAGAGATCCCCTAGGTGATCCAAATTGACCCAGATAATTGCCAGGGGAACAAAATAAAACCAGAGTGCCTTGCTCCCAAAATCAGTGTATCCTAATCTGGCCATGTTAAATTTCTGGGGTGGTTTTACTGGCTCCTAGAGAAAATTAGATTGTCCTCCCCCTAATTTTCTTTTCCTTTTCTCTTTTTTCTTCTATGTTATTACTATTAATTAATACAGACAAAAATTATCTGGTGTACTTGGGTGATATAAATGTACTAGTGTACAAAGAAGGGGATGGATACAAGTGATCTTTTGATTCTCCCTTATTTTCCTTCCTCTTTCAGGCGAGCGCAAATCCATCACACTGCAGGTGCAGTCTCATCCAACATCTCTGGGAAAAGCCCAAAGGCGCAGCTGGTCTCCAAGTCGAGCATAAAAGCTGGGGTCACAATTCATTCAGCTCCTAAGAGGAACTGGGCATGGATGGCACTTTAGCCCTTTCAGGAGGGTTGGCCAGGCATGGGAAGCAGGGTAGGCTGGACTGGATGGACTTAAGAGTTACAACAGAAAATGTAAAAAGCAAAAGAAAAATGAAAAGCCAAAAGTCCAGTGCCAGCTGGCACAAATCCAAACCCAGGAAGGTGGTCTTGGGACGGACGGGAAGGGTGTCTATGAAAGAGCCCTAGGGAATAACGTCAACCTCAGAGTCTAACTTGACTTCAACTGATCAAAAGCAAGCAGGCTAGCCTCCCTGTGAAATACACAGAAGCACAAACTGTGAAAGGTAGAGACGGCCTTACAGATCACCTGACACATCTACAATAACCTCTCATTTTGCAGAGGACACCTCAGAGAGGTGAGGTCACATATTTGGAGGCCAAGCTCCACTCTCCAAGCACCCTGTCCTGCACTCTACATAAGAGAATCCCACATTGCTTTGCTTTGTCTGGGGTTAAATTCGTCATCTTTACCATGAGGGCAGGGTCTACAATTCTTTGAATGACATTAGTCTTTAGTGCTCCATTAATCAATCATTTATCAGTAGCACAGGCAAACATCACTCAATTTAGGGATAGTTCAGTGGCTGGTTTTCTTTAATAACCTCCATTTTGACCTTTGCTTAGGTAGGTTGCGGGTTGTGTAGCAACTCAATCAGTTACACTGATGGCCAGCTTATTCCAAAAAATTAGTCAGGTCAGCTGAACAATGTTCATTGATTTTTTTTTAACATGGCAGTAAGTTGATGGTAATGTTGATCTGTGCTATATAAGCAGAGCCAAATTGCATGTATAATTTGTAAAATGCATAGGTTAAACTTCTCTTAACTGGTGATAGAACATGTGCCTTTAAAGTCTATGAGGGCATAGAAATTCAAATGAAAGAAATGTATAGATTTTTTAAATAATTAGGAGTTGGAGTTGGACATTCAAGATAGGAAAGCCCTCATGAATAATATGAATGTAACGAACTCTACTAGTAAACTTACTTTAATAAAAGACTATGTACTAATCACTACACTGAGTGATTTATGTATATATGGTATGATCATCCCTATTCTTTACAATGAGGTCAACTCATTTGTCTCAAGCTAGTAAGTCATGGACATAGATGCTGTCTGGTTCTGAGTCCTATATGATTCTCAGGTAGTTTGAGAACAGCATGGTACAGGGGCTGGAGCACTGGACCAAGAGTTAAGGGACCTTATCTCTGGTCTTGACTCCAGCTCAGTGCATGTTAGCCATCTTTCCTGCCTCTAAATGATGAGGCTGGGCTGAAACTAGGGCTCCAGCTCCAAGGTATTGAGTATTTGATGCTTTGTTCAGGTTTCTACTCTTAAAAGATAGATACCCATGTAAGCAGCACTTCTTGATTGGGAGCAAAACACTTGCTCCCAGATTTTAAAGAGAAACTGTGTTTAGCTTTAAAAAAGAAATTGAAAAGAAAGGCACAGTCTCAAGAGGCAGAGAGAGCTGGGTCCATATCCTGGCACTACCTATGCCACGTGGCACAAATGACTCCACCTCTGTAGGCCCTGGCTTCCCCCTCTTTTTGATGGGCATAGTTATACCTACCTCATTTGGATGTTCTGAAGATTAAATGAGATAACATGTCTTGAGCAGTGGATCATAGCAGGATTTCAACAAATTTCCTTTGGCGCCAACTTAGACAATTAGAGTCAAGTGCTGAAAACCTAAGTTAATATCTACTCTTCCGATAAGAAAATTAATTTATTTCCTGAAAACAATCTCCTGAAAATTATCTGGAACTTTTGCTTCTTTTTAAACCCTAGGGCCTCTTTGGTGTTTTACACTTTTTTTTTTTTTTTTTTTTTTTTTATTAAAAAAAAAAAAAACAACATCCCCAGGAGCGAGGTACTATGATTGTCCCCTTTTTACACTGAGGAAATAGATGCATAGAGATACTAAGCAACGTGCTCAAGACAAATATCTAGAAAGTGGTGAAGGAAGGAATCAAATGGAATCGTCTTGGTTTAAAAGCCCGTGCTCTACGTACCACCTCCCACATGACACAAAATCATCCCAAAGAATCCCCAATTTTGAATCAAATGAATGAAGTATCAACAGTGTAGTCTAGCTGCCTGGCAGCATTTATAGCTGCTAAAGCCAACACCAATTTTTCCCAAATGATTTGAGCCCAACCAATCACAGTGAAGACCCTGGGATAGTTCATCTATTCATTGAACAGCTTGGGTGCCACAGAAATATCCTCTATCCCTTGGGTAAGGATAGAGCAGATTTCTAGAATACTAGAAAAAGTTTAAAGCAAAGGCAGTTTTCATGGAATCTGAAGTAAGAATAAAGCAGGTCCTGAATTTGAAATTAATTTCACTATTATATACAGGTGCACAAGAAAGTGTTCTTCTCCCCCAGACAAAAGAGTGGGAAGGACTCAGGAAGGCTCAACTTGCAAACTCCCCAGTATCAAGTGGCTGCCTTCAAAATCCAACCCTTCTCTTCCCAGCTCATTTCCAGTATGTATTTGCAAAGGCCATGTCATTTTTGAAGGTAAGAAAAAAAGTCACACATTTATTTTAATGAGACAAAAGTTAATTAAATATTTGCATTCTAGTTATTAGGATTTCAGTTTTGCAGGTTAATGGTGAGCCTCTTTAAAGAATTCTCCTTTGTGATCTCTCTACACCAAGATAGGTTGAATGACACCTGAAGCATTTCCATATTCTTGTCTGGAAAGAAGTGTTTCAAACAAGTTAAATCCTTCACCAAAGAAACACAAAAAATAAAACATGAGATAGGCATCTACCAAAACATTTATATATCCATCTCAGTCATTCGGGATGCAAGGATGTAAATAGTAAGCTAAAGGAATTAAACTGTGAACTCAAGAAAGACAAAAAACATCCTTTCCAAATAATGAATTATTTTCTAACCTTGCAGACACCTCATTTTTTACATCTTAATGTTAATTGCAGGGTAGTTTTGGCTGAGTAGTAGTTGTAAGAGTAACAGTAGTTAGTACTTATTAAGCTCTTATTATACAACATGCACTGCACTGAATCATTTACATAAATTATTTCATGGAATGCTCACAACCCTATGAGGTGAATGCCATCATGTTCCTATTTTTATGAGTGATGGAATGGAGACTCAGAAAAATAAAATGAACTACCCAAGGTCTTGGAACTAGTACAGCAGAGTGGTTGAGGTTCTTTGTGAATCCAGGCATCTGATGCCAGAACCCAAATCATATCGCTTTTCTATCCCAATCCATCTAGGCAGGGAGAGTCCTTGCCAATATTTCAATACGCCAGCATGAGAGTGTGCGTCTCACGGAGTGAGGAACCCGTTTTCGTCTTGTTCACTGTGAGTCATTCCAGGGTCAGGCAATGAGTCTGACATCTACATAGTGGGCACTCAATAGATAAATCAAACAGCTAGCTGAATCAAATCAAATGTGCTTTTGAGGTACCCAAATATGACAACAGGTTTAGGCTTGCAAATACTCACAACTCTGGTGGGTCTCTCCTACATTTTGTGCTTAAGAAAACCTTGCAATTTAGCACGAATCCATCCTACGGTTTGTGATTGAGACAAACCTGCTCTGTGATCCATCCTTTTCTCTAGACTCTGATGAAATCTAGTGTCAATCAAAATGCAAAAGATATCCAATAAAATGGTGCCAATTGAATCACACTGATTTAATTAAAAATACATTGAGTGTTTACTGTGTCACAGGGCCAGGAAGACCAGACCCTGCCCTGAAACAGCTTCTAATCTTAAGAGGAGTGAATAAGACAAGTACACAAGTTACTCTAAAAAAAAAAAAAGAAAAACAAAAGGTACATGTCAAAAGGGAGGAATAAAGAGATAGGTGGATCTTTGGGAGGGAGGAATGAGAGTTGCTAACTTGTGTTTGCTCTATCAGCACTATCTAATGCAACTTCCTGCAATGAGACAGAAATATTCTGTCTGCACCGCCTAGCATGGTAGCTCCTGAGTGGCTACTGAGCAAGTGACATGTAGCTGGTGGGAATGAGACATGGAGGTTTTACATTTTATTTCAATTGACTGGAATTACATTTAAATAGCCAGATGTAACCAGTGGCTACCACACTAGGCAGCACAGCCCTAGATCTCCAAACTCAGTTTTCATGAATCTGGAGATTGTATTAAGGGAATGCACACTGTCATGCCTCATGGAGATTTTGATTTATTAAGTCTGGGATGGGGTCTGGGAATATCTGTGTATTTTTAAAAGCACCAGAGTCCCGTCATGCAGACCACATTTAAAAAGACTCCAGCCTTCGTCTGGCTCTGACCTACCACCACTCACAGGCTCAGAGGATCCAGCAGGCATGTCAGCAAAGACACAGGTAGCCATGGCTTTGCTCTAAGCCACACTGTTTCATTCTTCCAGTCACTCTTCAGAGTGTTCTCAGAGGTGACTCAAACTCTTTAACTGCAAGGTTATGTTTTCTTCATCCTGGTAGGTACTGCACTTAACACAGTGACTAGCCTGCAAGTGTTCAATGAAACAACCAGAGTATGTCACAAAGTATATTTAGACCTTTCTTCATTTATTGCACTTCTCTTGCTATACTTGAGAGAACAAAGGCTGTCTGAAACAGGTGTATGGACTCTTATAAAGTTCACGTAATTTGAATCCAGAAGGAAATACATAAGAATTCTTTTACCTAAACTCTAAGGATGGAAGCAAGCAAAGGTTTCCATCAGAATAGAGCTCCTCTTTTCAAGCATCAGAGTACACCATTGCTCTCCTTATTTACTGTATTCGGATATAGTAACTGAAGAGCAGTTTACATAGAAAATAACTTCAAAAAAAATGTTTAGCCCTGTATGAAATGTCATGACTCCCACCATATTCCCTAAAGAAAACGCTGAATGAAACTTTTTAGAAATTAAGAGCTTTTGATGGCAAATTTGCCACACAGGGCCTAGTAGAAATGCTAGCCCTAGAGGGGGTACTCAAAATGACTGTTGATGAACAAATACGCCTTTTAGGTGATACCTATTTGTTTTGTACTTTAGGCATTTTAGTTACTTCCTATTAAAATATGTGTCATTTCTAGATCACATTCTTAGACAACGTAATTACAGAAGATATGAAGTAAAAGTAATTCTAAAACTAGCAGGGTAAATTAATATTATTGTGAGAAAGGTGGAGATGGTTTTGAGAACTCAGAAAATTATTTCTAGATTTTCCAACAACAACAACAACAAAAAAAAACGAGAATGGGAAAACAGGATCCCTGAGAAGGCAGCTCTTTAGAATATGAGAATGAGCATAGGCTTTGGAGTCAACAGATTTGAGATTAAAATCTAGCTCCACACATGATACTTTTCTAGTCTCCACATCTTCCTTTGAGAGTAGTGTCAGCATCCTTTCCTCATGTGGTTGTTAAAAAGATGAAATGAGTTAATATGTACAAAATGCCTACATCATTTACCATGAGTCCATCCCATGATCTGGGTCAAAGTGCTTGTTAGTTACGGATTGTGGATTTAAAAAAAGATATGTTGAAGTCCCAATCCCAAGGACCACAGAATGTGGCCCTTTTTTGGAAATAGGTTCATTGCAGATACAATTCGTTTAGATGAGGAGTACACTATTGGAGTAGGCTATAGGCTAGGCCCCTAATCCAATATGACTAGTGTCCTTTAAAGAAGAGGGAAAATGATGTGAAGACAGAGACACACAGCAAAAACACCATGTGACAATGAAGGCAGAGATTGGAGTTCCACAGCTGTAAACCAAGGAATGCCAAAGTTTGCCAGCAAAGCCCCAGAAGCTAAGAGGCAAGGACTTACTCTCTTACAGGTTTCAGAGGGAGCATGGCCCTGTCGACACCCTGATGCTTTCATCTTGGACTTCTAGCTTACAGAACTGTGAAATAATACATTTCTATTGTTTTAAGCCACCCAGTTTGTGGTGCATTACCATGGCAGCCCTAGTAAACCAAATAAGTGTAAGATTTTAAAGTAGTTAACATTGGGCTGATAGTTAACATTGGGCTGAGCACAGTGGCTCACACCTGTAATCCCAGTGCTTTGGGAAGCTGAGGCAGAAGGACTGCTTGAGCCCAGGAGTTCAAGACCAGCCTACCAACATAGTGAGATCCCATGCCTACAAAAAATATAAAAATTAGCCAGGCATGGGGGCATGTGCCTGTAGTCCTAGCTACTTAGGAGGCCGAAGCAGGAGGGTTGCCAGGAGTTCAAGGCTGCAAGGGAGCTGTGATCACGCCACTGCACTCCAGCCGCCTGGGTGAAAGAGTGGGACTCTTATCTCAAAAAAAAAAAAAAAAAAAAGTAAAGTAGTTAATTGATATGTATATTAACTACCATCTAAATTATTTTTGTATGAATGCTTATTTTATCAAATAGTTAGGGTCCTGACTTTCCTCACCCTACCTCTCCCTGTTTTACTCTTACTACAAATAATTGATTATGAAAAGAGTTTGCTTTCTACTGTTGCCTGTATATCCTACAGACAGGGAGACAGAGGTACCTGTTCCTTAACTTTAAAAGCTGTGGTAAGCTCCATGATCCTTGTAACTTCTTCTAGGACCCAGCAGGCTAGACTTCTTATTATTCATGAACTACCTTAGCTCTGTGCCAAAATCATTTTCCTCTCATGTTCTGAAAGTCACACACCAGATACAGTTTGAAGAATCTTGAGCCTTTAGTCTTTCACAGCCCTTTTAAACCCAAGATTCTATCATAGGCAAAGAAAGTAGGAGGGAAAAAATTTTTTTCTGTTTAAATCACTTGTAAGATCAGGAAAGTTTTGTTTTTCTTTTTAAGAAATGGACTATTTGCATAGCTGGAATCACAAAAGTGGCAATTTAACATAATTGAATTGAGAAACTGACAGAAGGCCCGGCACAGAACAAAACATCAACCAACAACTGGGCTGTTTTTATTGTTCCTTTTAGTACCAGCAAGTGAAGTTATTAAAACTACCATGAAATCAATTAATTTTAGTCTTTTACAGATTATTTTAATTCTCTTCCTGTAATATGTCTATATGAAATAATTGCTTTGTAATTAGCTGCATGATTAAATGTTAAATGCTAAATCTTTACTTTGGCAGGCTTAATATGCCTGGAAGGCCCAGTTGCACGACTTCTGTTTAAGTATTTCACAGTACAACACTGGGTATCCTCACTTCAGACAGATTTCACCATGCCCTGTTAATAAATGTTGCATAAGGAACTGGTTGCTACAGTGGTTCCGGATTGTACATTCAACACTACACATACACCAGTGGAAAAAATAGACCTGTCACTGTGGGTACTGAAAGTGCCAATATGTAGGCGGCTAATACCGAGCCATAGATTTTTGGATGCTGATCAAGTCAAGCAATTCCATTAGACTATATCAGATTTGCTTTTGCTCCCAGACTGAATTAAAGTTTAGTTTGTAATGGAGAGGATAATTCTCCCCATCAAGGAAATGGCTAACATTTTCACATTCATTTCAGAACATTTATTGCATTTTTCTCTGCTCATCTAGAGCTCTGTACTGTCTTTTGTTATATTTTTTAAACCAGTAGTAATCTGTACTAATTATCTGACATTTTAACAACATTTTTATTAAGAAAAAAAAAAACGAATATCCAATGTCCTTAAGATGGGAGCCTTTAGCTCTGATCTACTGATATTTCTCTAAAGAGCCTGACTGCTTAGGATTTGCTAATTAGAAGACGAAGTGCTGTTTAAACTTTAGACTGAGAAAATGTCAAGAACATATCCCTTCCACATTAAAATGTTCCTTTAAAATTTGAAGACAGATATACAGAAGTGTGCATATATTTAACATAAAAGTTCCTGCTAGTCAAGGTTAAAGACAGCAGTGCTTGGGTGAATGACACAGTACTTGTCCTTTGACTTAATAGAACCCAACCACATTGAATGCCATCTTTTTTTAAAGAAGCAAAGTAAAGCCATCTGTCCCTGAACTCTTAAAATAAACTTTGTTCCAAATTCCTTTTCTAAACTAATTTTTATGACTATTTCTAATAAAGACTTAAAGAACTAGACATTTTTAATCACTGCAAGAAAATGAAGTAGAGGTGTGCCTGCTTGTTGAAACCTTCCCTCTGAAGGCTTGGGGGCCACAGTGGGTCTCTTAAGTAAGTGGCCAAAGACAGGGGTGGGGAACAGAATACAAAACAGAAACTGTGGAAGGTGCTTTACCTACATTCTTACAACACTGGGACAGAACATCGGTTTTCCAGCTTATAGATGGCAGGTGGTGGGGCTTCTCAGTCTCCACAATCAGGTAGGCCAATTCCTGTAATAAATCTCTCTATCATATCTTATCTATCCTATCAATCAATCAGTCACCCATCCTATTCATTCTCTTTCTCTGGCGAATCATGACTAATTCAAGTAATGTCACAATTCCCACAGCTATAGGTGAACCAGCTGAGGTTAAAGCCAAGTTCGTTGCACAGAACCTTTCTGTGATACCACCTGCCTTAATTGTCTTATTGGACCCCAAGTGTACATTGCGGCCTTCTTTTAGACACATAGAAGAAAACTAACTTGTAGAGTGAAACCTTGGTTAACGAGAGCATTAGGCTCAGGGAATTTGCAAATTTAATTTTCTGGTTGACTGAAGGTTTCCTAGAAAGCTTTTGTAGTTTCAAATTGTAATACCTATATTTTTGCCTTTAATAAGGGTGGTTATATATTTTTTATTAAGACATAGTTTTCTTCAAGGCCCTAATAATGAACTCATATTGGAATATTTTTTTCTTAATCAAAAGCCCTGGTTCAATTATTTTCTTCCAGTCTTCCCTTTTCTTCTAAAAGTAGACTGAGGGTGGAGGGGATCTAGTTAATTAGGATTTCTGTTAATCAGGTTTTTTAATTGTTTGGTAAATTAAAATCAGGTGAAAGTTATGTCCCTGAATTTGAAAGAGTTTCTTATTATAGCTTTTCCTTGATGCCAGTGTCTTCCCCTATCTTAGTATGCATTTGAAACTAATCGTCCGATACTCAAAGTGCTCAGATCATTGATGACCTGGACACTGTAAATCCACCAGTGCACATTAGTGGATGGTCCTTAATTACACAGCTTAGGCCTGTGTAATCATATGGTGCAAAGGAACAGCTGAGAACATTAAAATGCATTATAAATAATAGTGCATTCTACAATCTCTCTTCAACTAATATGTTTATTATTAAAAGTAAAAAGAAAAATTTTAGTTGAATATCCACATTGTCCTTCATAACCATTAAAATATAAAATAATCCAATGCTATTATAAGATCATCTTTATTGGTTTACCTCCTAGTTTTCTAATAGAAATTGTAGTTGGATTTTGAACTTTCAATATAGAAATGTTTTAAATGAAACAAAATTAAAGTTGTC
>NW_016804853.1:1611856-1628269 GCF_001698545.2 Rhinopithecus bieti
GTGCCTGTATGCTTACAGCGCAGTATTGGGGTGGGAGTTACCCGATTTTCCAGGTGTTGTGTGTCTCAGTTCCCCTGGCTAGGAAAACGGATCCCCTTTCCCCTTGCGCTTCCAGGTGAGGCGATGCCTCGCCCTGCTTCAGCTCTCGCTGGTCAGGCTGCAGCAGCTGACCAGCACCGATTGTCCGGCACTCCCTAGTGAGATGACCCCAGTACCTCAGTTGAAAATGCAGAAATCACCGGTCTTCTGTGTCGCTCGCGCTGGGAGTTGGAGACTGGAGCTGTTCCTATTCGGCCCGGTTATTTCTTAATAAAATAAATTTTAGAGTAAATTGCAGTGCAATCTTATATGTCTAGGATGAACACGTACCTTAAAATTTCTGTAGAGTTTTATTTAAGGGGACATAATTTAAACTATAGAACATTCAAATGGTTATAATAGTGAGGAGATATATTTTAATGGTGGTTTATTATTACTTCAAATTACATTTAATTGAGGATAATGAAGACATAATTTGAAAACAAGACCAGAAAATGAGAATTATTTTATTGGAGAATTAAGCAACATTAAGTAGTATGCTTCACCAACTTAGCATAAAATGTGAGCAAGTAGTTAGTTTATTTTCACTTCAGGGTTTTCAAGTCTCAAAAATCCAACTAGTACCTATGTTGGCACTCACCAAAAGATTCTGGGTACACAAATATTACCATCAACATGTGGCTAGTAAGTAGTTTTTGTGCCATTCCAAATGCCCACAGGAGTGATAGAAATGAATTGTGTAAGGCACTGAGGGCAGTGGCAGGGGAGGTGGGGAAAGCTGCGGAGCATCCCAGATGGAGGGGGAGTTGTACACAAAGCGATGGTATTCTGAGCCAGTTGTGAGCATTTCTTTCCAAATCTGAGTTCAGAGACATCACACTGGTAGCTTAAAATTGGTCATAAAAAGGAGGGCTTACCTTTTTGGAGAGCCAGTTGTTAAACATTTACAGGCATGCCACTAGTGTAAAGGTGCCAAGGCAGCAGACACCAATAGGGGACAAAATAGGAATGCTTTCATTTTGAATGGGATTTTGGTTATGCCACAGTAGCAATGGAAATCTAGATAGGAAGGTAGGATGGTTCCTAGATATGGAGGGCCTTTATGCTTCACTAAGGAGTTTTCTCTGATTTCTCATCCTTGTCAGAGACTCAGAAGAAAACAGATGGTACATTAAAGAGGGAATGAATAAAGAAAGGTTTTAAAAAGGGAACATTTATAAGATGTCTTACTCCATTCCTGTCACTACAATAAAATACTTGAGACTGGGTAATTTATAAAGAATATAAATTTATTGTCTCACAGTTCTGGAGGCTGGGAAGTCCAAAATCAATGTACCAGGAGATGTGGTGTCTGGTGAGGCCTGCTCTCTACTTTGAAGATGCTGCCTTCTTTCTGTGTCTTCACATGGCAGAAGGGGGCAAAGACAAAACTGAAGCCGTGTCCTCACATGCTCACATGGCAGAGGAGATGGAAGGACAAAAGGAGACTAAAGAACTCCCTTCAATCTCTTTTATAAGAGCATTAGTCCACTCATGAGGGCAGAGCCCTCATTACTTCATCACTTCCCAAAAGGCCCCACCTCTTAATACCATCATGTTGGGGTTTAAGTTCCAATATACAAATTTTAGAGGGATGCATACATTCAAACAATAGCATAAGGGATGGGCAAGGTTAAAGTCAACTCAAAAAGGATGGGCAAGCAACCCTGAGTGAGCTACCACAGGATGCAGAACCCAACAAGAAGCAAGGGACCCATTTATGGGTACAGTCCATATACATCTGATTCCTGGGGTACAAAGCAAAGTGGAAAGGGGTACCGGGTGGAACTGGAGGGACATCAAGAATATCCAGCACCATACTACAGCCAGGGGGAACCATTTAATGCCTCTTTACAGGGGAACCATGGGATCCCTTCTATAATTCTGAAAGATGAGTCCACCAGCTGTATGTTAGACTGGAGAGGAGGCACACTACATAGGGGGAAACTGGTTAAGAAGTACTTTCAATAAGCTAAAGGAGAGGTGATAAGGGCTGGAATTGGGGTGGTGTTCACAGGAACAAAGAAGCAGCGCCATATTTAAAAGACACTAGGGAACTATAACTAGAGAGGCATCTATTAGATACTGCAGTTGACTAGATGTGCAGACAGGGGAGGGAAGAGTTAAAAATAATTTCAAGGTTGAGCCTGAGTGATGTGATAATAGCAGTTCTCAAAACAAGATAAGGGCCAGCAATGGCAGGAGCTCATTTTGGGAGTGGGGTGAGTTTCCATTTGAATGATTAGAAGAGGGTGGGAAAAGACAGGTTGGAGTACTTCTCCTCCTGGTTCCCTCCCTGCTGCGTTAATAGGCAGGGGTTTCGTTCCTCTACAAAAGGAACATTCTCTCTCCTCTTGTACAGCCACAGTTCACTCTGCATCCCGGAAACCACTTCTTCCTCTTGCTGCTTCAGTGATGTTGTGATTTTCAGGGTGAAAATATGCAGCAGGCATTTGGAAACATAGAACTGGAGTTTGGGAGTGACGCTATGGTTGGAGACAAATTTGGGAGTTTTTCTCATAATCTAGTGAAGTAGAAGACTTAAGATCTCAAGAGACACAGAGAGAAAAGCAGGTTAGGAATAAAAGGGTGCAGGGGAGTCCAAGATTTACTGCCATAAAGCATGCAATAAAGGATAACTCAGCATCTTGCTGAAAATAACCAACTCTACCCCCACTATCTTTTTCTCATAAGTATTTGGTAATAGTGTCTAAATTTACTTATAAGTCAATACAAAGATGGAACTAAAATTGTTACAAGGGCAAAATGCTAACTCAGTGTTGAAATGGTCTAATATTACCACCCATAATTAAGATCAGGCAGAAAAGTACATCTCTCCACTGAGGACAAATCAATAACAACTAAGTGTTATGGTCATTACAGCTCCAATGAAATTGCCATCTAAAGCTTGTGGAGGATCTTGTCCACTCACCATCAGTCACCTTTGTTCATGCGAACAGCAGCCAGATGTGGCTAAGTGCATTTTACACACACCAGCAATCACCTCTGTTCATGCGAACAGCAGCCAGATATGGCTAAGTGCATTTTACACAATGAGTTCATGAATGAGAATGATAGTGCATGCATGAAGCATTTGCATGCCAAGCAAGAGAAATGTTTCAGCTATCACCAAACTACTATAAAAAATCTACATCTGTGGGCAACACAGGTGATGTGTTGTCAATTAGCAAGTGTCTTAATCAGAGGTTCACTACAATGAAAGGAAAATGTAGAACAGGGAAGAAAAAGGCAATGAAGAGCAGAAAATAAAACAAAGTAAGCTAATTTACTAGACACTATGTGCCATGTTCACATGCATTATATCTTCCCATTCAGAGAAGTTAATCAGCATGCTCAAAGCCACACAGAAATGGAGAAGAAACTTTCTTCCTGGTGTGCCCGACTTGGCATATGCCAGTCCACACATGTAAGACACTGGCATGCCACCCAACCTGCCAAGACTCAATAGAATTGCTCACACAATTTCCCTCTCCACCAATTCAACCCTTCTGTTATGGTGACATATCTCTTTGGTATAGGATGCAGTCTCTTCCTTTGCTGAACTTTGTACAAGTTCTGCCTTCTCTGAACTCCAAGTGCACTTTGGAAGTAGGCAGAAAAGAAGGTCCCCTTTTATTCTATTCTAAGCCTCACTGGTCTTCTCCCTGTTGATCAAGCATACCAAAGTCCTTCTCACCTCTGGGCTCTGGCTTACCAAGCTCTTCCCTCTCCATACCCTTTGGCTGGCTAACTCTCCCATGACCTTCAGATTTTGGCTTAAATAAACGTCACTTCTTTAGGAAGGTCTTTTCTTCGAAGGCTTTATGTTACATTCTCCTGGCCTCATGTACTTCTTCACTGGACTTAACACAGCCATCATTTTACGCTTACTTGTGTGATGATTGGATTATTGCTTTTATCTCACATCAGACAGCAAGCTCCACATGGGAAAGGAGCACACATCATCTGTTTTGCTCACCACTGTACTCCCAGCTCACAGAAGAAGATCTGCACACAAGTGGGGCTGTCGATATCCGCCAAATGACTGCAGTGAATGTCATGTTCTAAGAACTGTACCAAGTGCTTTCCCATACATTCTCATAGCAGCCCTATGGGTACACATTATTTCTCCTTTCTACAGATGAGTTTGGGGGCAATAAATTGAGTCTTTTAACCAATACTGAGCACAGCTATTACGTGACAGAGTTGAGATTCAAACCCGTCTGGTCTGAGCTCCTGTTTTTCTGCTTTGTTGCAGAATTCCTACAGATGATCACTTAATTATTTTGATTTGCTTCTATTCACTCTATCTCCCCAATGAGTCTGGAAACTCGTCTGGACAGAAATAACACCATGTACATTTTCTTCAACCCTCATATCACCTTTCTAATAGCACTTGATACTCGATATGCATTTAATGAATACTTTTTGATTAATAACACTTCCTTGGCAATAATATCACAAAAAGCATTCCCAAATGAGCTCAACTTTCTATAATAACCTCTCTAAAGCAGTAACATAGTAATATCTCTGAGTATAATACAGGTTTATGAACTACTCATTTTCTACCAAAATACAGATGAAATAACTTTGTAAAAATTACTTTAAAGAAGCAATATGGCAAAATGAAATAGACATATGATACGGAAATTCCTTTCCTCTTTCAATGACTGAATATTTGCTAAGTACATTTTCCACATGCCAAATGCTTTCATAGGTGCCAGGGACCTAAGACTCAGTCACAGTCTTTTCCCTTAAGGAGCTGCTTGGTGGTGGTGGTATTATAGGATGTAAATAAAGATAACACATGCTAGACTTGAGTGAGGACAAGGAGATGTGGGGAAATCAAGGACAGTGTGACTAACTCCGTCTGGAGGAAAACCAGAGTTAAGAGTATTGTTCCTACGCATACTTCTTACTAGCTGTAAGATACTGGGAAGATCCTTGTCTCGGGTGTTTTTTTCCCACATCTTTAAAATGGGGATAATACATAACTCCCAGAGTTGGTATGTGTTCCTCTCAGCACACTTAGAAAACTCTATTTATTGGCTTGCAAGGGTAGCCAGGTGACCAGCTGTGCGGTACTGGCTTTCCCCCAGAGCTAAGAGTATGGATATCTACAATTACCTGTAAATGTGGTCACAGCAATTGGGAAGCACTGATGATGAGGATTAAACAAGACAATGAATATGAAGTTCTCTACAAATAATTACTATTTCCATCTCACAAAGAATTCAAAGAAAATCAAGTTAATGGTATCCTCAACTCTTCCCTTCATGTGCAAGTGAAAATCAGCTAGCTGAAACATGGGAGGTACTAGGGAGGCCAACTCATAGCAACCGGCCTCTGTGGGTTCACCAGGGATCTCCCTAAGGGTCACACCTGATTTGGCTTGCCTGGTGACTGTCTCTCTTTTTTTTTTTTCTTTCTTTTCTTTTTTTTAAGAGACAACGTCTTGCTTTGTCACTCCGGCTAGAGTGCAGTGGTGTGATCAGGAATCACTGCAGCCTGGACCTCCTGGGTTCAGGTGATCCTCCCACCTCAGCCTCCCAAGTAACTGGGACTACAGGTGTGCACCACCATGCCCAGCATGCCTGGTGACTTTCTCTTGCTTCCAGAAAGATTTGTGGCTAAATTGCACTGTTCTAATCTGGTCCTAACCAGGAGCCTTGTGGTTTGGTCAAGATATAAGGTAATGTTGTATAATGACGATGATACTAAGAATTAACAATAACAATGGTAGCTGCATTGTCTATGGACCATTTACAAGACGCTCAGCATTGTTCTCAGAGTTTTACATGGCCCAACAACCTTAATATCACAATGGATGCAGAGAGATGAAGCTTTTGGGTTTGTTACAATGTCTTAAGTTCAGCTCTTCTTGGTGGAATGATAACTCTGAATCTAACCCATTCTCTTTATTTGGAAAATGTGATTCCATGAATTACCATTTAGGGACATTATAATATTTCCAGACAGAAAAGAGAGAGTGGGATACAGAAGAGGATCTAGAAACAAACAAAAAAAGGCTCTAATGTATTCACCTGTTTGCCAGTTCTTTCAAGGCACATCAGCAGAATCCAGATTTCTCATGTCTGGACAAATATAAAGCAATCTAGGGGTCTACCATGAAAGGTGACAGCCATGTGAACTACTGACTTCATAAAATATCTAGTCTGAGTCTTCTTGTCCCTTAAAATCTCTCTCCTTGCCTCAGAATTAGCATCCTCAGAATTCAGACCTTGTAGCAGCAGAAATATCAGATGTGAACATAAATACTTCTACTCATTGCTACTGTATGCTAAGTATGTACCTTGGAACAGGAACTGTTCTAAGGACTTTATATGCATGTTCTCACTGAATGATTCCAACGATTCTAAAAGGCAGGCTCTATTATTATCCCATTTTGCAGATGTAGATACTGAGGTTCCATGAAATCACTCTAGATCACAGAGCTGAGAAGCAGTTCTGAAACTAATTCTTCCCAAATCTAGGACATGCCTTGTTACCCACTCCTTCCCCTGCCTTAGGCTGCACATCCTGTAACACGATGGCAATGACTGACACATTGCTCTGATGCTTCACTTGCCTGTCAGAAGGACACCTTAAAGCAAAACAATCTTTAGAAGCGAATCGCAAGTAGTAGTTTTTAATACTGCTAGCAGTTTGAAGCTCATAAAAATCATTCAGTACTCTTCATGGTCAGGCGTGGTGGCTCACACCTGTAATCCTGGCACTTTGGGAGGCCGAGGCAGGTGGATATCTTGAGGTCAGGAGTTTGAGAGCAGTCTGGCTAACATGGTGAAACCCTGTCTCTACTAAAAATACAAAAATTAGCTGGGCATGGTGGCAGGCACCTGTGATCCCAGCTACTCAGGAGGCTGAGGCACAAGAATTGCTTGAACCCCGGAGGCAGAGGCTGCAGTGAGACAAGATCGCGCCACTGCACTCCAGCCTGGGCGACAGAAACAAGGCTCCATCTTAAAGAAAAAAAAAAAATCATTCAATACTATTCATTAGATTCAGCAACCTACTTATTTCTGCAAATATCGGCAGTAATTTTTTCAAAATTAATCACTTTACGTTTCTTTTCCCTGTGTAACAAAAGATGCTTTTCAATTTTTAGACACCTTCTAAATTTAGACAATGATGATATAACTTAATAGGCAGTGAGATGGTAATGGTTAGGAGAATGCAATCTGTATGCATTCTCATCCATTTAAAATGATTTAAAGAGGGTTTATAAATATGTTGTTAATAATAATTTTAAAAGATAATTCAATGATTGGTTAAATAAAAATACCAAACTAGATTTCAAAATTAAAAGTAGTAAAAAAAAAAAAAAAGGTGATTTATTTTACATAGACTTTAACATGGAACCATGTAATTTTTTGAGTGGAATGGGCTGAGAGCTAACGTAGTCCAGTTCTCGTTTTATCGCTGCAATTAAAGAGGAAGAAACATAGCCAAGCACTTTTAACAGTACAGGTGTCAAGTCAGACAGACCCAAGTTCAACCCCTGCTTCTCCACTGACCAGCTCTTCCCCTATCATTCACAAGTCACAGAGGCAGTTCTTGAAAATGCCCTGCCTGGGAAGCAGGAATGCCATAAACTGAGAATTCAAATAAAGGACTCTCCTCTAAAACAGATGTGTATCCATTCATTCACTCATCCACTTGACAAATATTTATTACATACACACTAGTTGTCTGACCTTGGGCAAGTTACATAGTTGCAGTCTGCCTTAGTTTCCTGAGCTATAAAGTGGGTGTCTACATTACAGAGTTGTTGCAAGGATTAAAGGAGTTAATCACAACACATAAGGTGTTGGTGGTGGGTCCCAACACGTTGGAAAGGCACAGCGTAGGATATCATTATTCTACTGCTACTACTATATGCTACGTTAGGAAAAATGGTGGTCACTAAAGCATCTCATTTGCATAGAACTAATCTCTCGCTCCAGAGATCAATCCTGGTAGTGAAGCCATTTGGGAACTTGTTCACCGGGACTCCATTTTGACAGTGTGAATGAATGCATGAAGAGAAAAATATCCCACCAGCATTTGCCCACATATTTTGTGTTTTGCCTTCAGATGGCTTTGAAGTGACCTATGTTTTTCACATGGCCTTCACGTGAGAAAGGATGTTTCTGAGTATGTGAGGAAGCTGGCTATGTCCCTGTAGAACACAGCAAAGCTAACTGGTCCTTTGGGGGTTAGGCCTTACATGTAGTCCTCACTGCACAGAACCACAATCAGTTGGAATAACAACCTGGAGAAAGCCAGTCATTGCTACTGCACTGTCCTTATGGTTCTCTGATGGTCTGAAGAGTTCATGTAGATTCCACATGTGTCCTGGAAATGCTCAGGATATGGCTGAAGTCCTACCTAACTCTCACTCCTGATCCTGGAAACCACAGAGAATGAAAAGAACCTTGAGTAGTCATGTGGCTTCTCAGTCTTACTTCTCATAGGAAACCTTACACTCATCAACCCAGAGAAACCAGAAATAAGACCTTGAGGGAAGGTTCTCTCCAAAACTCGTTCTGATGTGCAAGTCTTACTAAACAAACAAGAAACAAACATAAACTTGTACGAAATCTGTCTTCCCTGCTCTATATGTGTGATATGTGTGCATATCTGTATACACTGGTCATTATTCTCTGAAAGTTAAAATGTTCCTATCAAAGAAAAAACAAAAATCAACAAAAAATCATTAAAAAATGTCCATTCGTCCCACATGTTCTGGGTTGTCCCATTTTCTATCTTGTTTTCTAAATCTAGCTGCACTCTCCTATGAACCTTCCTTCCCAGATTGTCACAAGTATTTTTTAAGTGGCTAAGGTCAGCTTAAGATAAGCCATTAGGGAGGAGGTGTGACTAATCCTTAGGTGGAGGGGAAACCCAGTTGAAGTTTCCCTGCATGATACTTTTTAACTGATGCGTCGCAGGTCCTTGCTTTTTTCGGTAACCCAAGAGCTAGCATGCTGAGTCACCGTCATCTTGTTACCGGTTAGGACTCCACAGTTTAGGAAGCAGCTACCATCTGAGTGGAAGACACTAGGTCTGAGAGAGGCAGGAGTCTCATGTCTCATCCCACCTCCAGTCTTCCCCTAGATGCGTGACCCCAGACAAATTCAACTTGTGCTAGGAAGAGGAGCCTCACAAGACCTCTTCTTTTATAGATGAACTTCGTTGAGTGACTTGTCCACAGTCACAATGAACCTTTCCATGACTCTGATCTCTCAGTTATTGGGGAAAAGGAGAAAGAACAATCACATGTGGTATCTCAGGATGTTACAGGTCAAATGAGATACATATTTAAGGATCTGGCAAAGTTTAAAGCTCTAAAATATGAGGCAGTGACAGCTTTGTCAACTCAGCTCTATCTTCTCTTCATGCAGCATGTGCTGTCCTATGTTTATTGCTATCGACTTTCTGTTTCCAGCCTCCTCTCCTGTTTACTCAAGACACACTGAATTCTGACCAAATCCTACAAGGCATTAACTCCATCTTCAGTTTAAAGTTCTCGACAAACTTAAGGAGTCTACCCTCTCTCAAGCAACCATCCAACCCACTACGTTCAACGAGGCTAGATCGAAAATCGTCTCCCGCTGAGCACTTGTGTGGCAGGTAAAAGCCCGTTCTGTGAATTAACCAGTACGTTTCATAAAGCCTCTGCTGGCAGCCGACATCTGAATTAAGGCTGCTGCTTTTGTACTTCTGTAGCCTGCACTCTCACCATCATAGCACACTATGCTGCACTTGTCAGTCTCCTTTCTGTAACCCCGACTAGACTGAAGCTCACTGAGGGCAGAGGCAGGATCCTTGGCACTGATGACATTTGGACCAGATAATTCTTCATTGTGGGGCTGTCCTGTGCTGTGCATTTTGTTGAGCAGCATCCCTGGCTTCTACCCATTAGATGCCAGTATACCACCCTCATTTCTACCCTCACTTGTGACAGCAGCTGACAAAAAAAGGTCTCCAAATATTGCCAAATGTCCCCTCAGAGGCAAAAATCACCCTTGGTTGAAATCCTCTGTGCAGAATGCCTTTTTCATGCAGAGCACTCAAGAAATACTTGTAGGAGAATGCATAGGTTAATGGAAACAAAATGCTGCAATGTACAAGCTGCAGAAAAATCAAGCTAACTTATTTTAGTTGTATTGCTTTCTGTAATGCCTGGCATACAGCAGGTGCTCAACATATACTTGTGGGGTGAACAAATGTTTAATGATTGTAAATGGCTTCCTGTACCCCTGGTAAAATTTTTCTCCTCAGGTGGGCCCAGGTGAGGTGGTGAGCAACTGTCAATGCTAGGGAGAGAACAATAAAATCTCTTAGCTATGGAATTAGGGGCCAGAAACATCACCTTGCAGAAAGGTAGGGGCTGTGCCCAGACCATTAGCTCTCCATATAATTCTAGCTCTTGGGACAGAAATCAAATTATTTGCACTGGTAATATTTAAATCATCTACCAGTGTTCCTGGATCCTTTAATGCACAACTCTGATAGGACCATGAAGCACCAGGAGGATTGCAGGACATCCAGAAGGTCAGACATTGAGTCATTAGTGTCACTGCTGGGAATTGAGCCTGCGCCTTCCTGATTCTCTGTACAGTACTTGATTACACTGATTATTATGGATGCAAATTAAGACTTATCACTATTATGAAATAACAATGCAGGTTAATGATATTCTTTATTGCCATGCTAACATTTTTTTTCTAGAGGGGAAAATTATAGGCATGAAACCAATTAAGCCACCTTTCTTTCTTTTAAAGCTTTTTTAGTTTTTCTAAAGGATGATTCTTTCTGTGGCTCACTGCTTAACAGTGCAAACTCATTTTTTGTTTCCTAGGTCTTATTGAGATAGATGCTAATATTGGTACTGCCCACTGTGCCCCTACAAATTGAAAATGACTAGGCTAATACATTATCTCACAAAGGGCAGTCATAAATAGGAAAAGCAAATATTTTGAAATGAATATTCAATGGACATTCTCCTGAAGAGGTTAGGCATTGCTGGAAATGCCTCCCTTGAAAATCTTTGTTTCCAAGATTTCCCTATCCTGGACACTACTGTAGGATGGCTCTCTTCCCTGGATTGAAATGGTGGCTCCAGAATACAATGGCAGACTAATTTATGTGTTCCCCAAACTTAAATAGTTTTCCTTTACTCCCAGGTCTACAAAATATCTGCCACAGAAACCTCTCACATAGAAGGATGTCATGTCATATGTATATTGTTAATGTAACTATGGTAACCAAAAATGCCACCAGTGTGTCTGTTTCATACACAAATGAGGGGACAGCTGTGGAGTCCACATGTCTGCCAGTGGTATAATAGATGTGAGCTAGGACAGCCTGGGTTGGAAAATTACAACTCATTTATATTAATCAGAGCTTTCAAATAACACTCCAACCTCTGAGCAATAAAGAGTATAAATGGAAGGCAATAAGCCACTCTAAAAGCAGTTTTCACTCCACAGATTTTAAAACTAAGTGTCTTAAGCTGATACAGCAGCATCTTTAGAGGGTACTCTGAAGTCAGAGTGGACAGGACCTTGGGAATGTATTATTTCAAGTTCACCCTTAGCTTCTTCGCATCTCAGTTCATTAGATAAAATGGTTCCATATAAGTTAAATGTTTATGTTAATTGTGGTACTGGAGGTATGGCTTACATAAAACTTTTAGTAATCTCGCTGATTATGGCAGTTAGTCCTTCCAGCCTTATTCTCCCAACTTGATTATGTTATACATGACAAAATTGAAGGCTGGTATGGAGTTAAGCAACTGATCCAAGATCATCCAGCTATGACTGGATAATAGCTTGCTAACCAATCAATCAAGTGATAAAATTGTTAATAACTCCCGACATTTGCCTAGAGCTTTGAAAACATTCAAAAAGTAAAAAATACAATAGTAGTAAAGCTTGCATATTGTTTCTTTTAAAAAACTGTAACATAAAATGGTATGTATTTTAATTATTGGATAATATGCTTAACAGTTCTACAGGGTGCCCATAAAGTCTGGAAATATTTATCATTTTATCATGGATTATAATGCAATGTCAATAAACCATTTATCATGCATTTATCTATATTTGAAAACTTGGGAGGCTACATTCTGTAATAGATCTGTAAAGTAGGTGAATGCTAATATGCTAAAACAAGAAATTAAAAAGCAAACTTCACCTAAAAAGACTTGAGAACAAATGGATCCCTTGGTCACTAAAGTATTGAATTTTACAGATAGGGTTTAACTTTTATCTCTATTCTGTACTTTGAGCCAAAACAAGAGAATAAATGTTTTTCTGACTTCATCTATATAATTTCATCCTGAATTAAATATTAATCAAAGCTCTATTCATGAGTTAAAGATACTTTCATTGTTCCCAGAAACATACGACTCTAAATGATCATATGATTCTAAAATGGAATTTGCTTTATCTCCAGATTGGCTTAACCCAAAATAGATGTTCAGCATAATTTTTAAAAATTAAATACAATATTTGAATAACCTGACATTAGTGCTGAAATGAATCATTCAGAGAACTATTATTTTGTAACTTAAAAATAAATTTTAAGTAAGCATTATGCAAGTCTTGTAAAAATGGCATCTGCATCCTATAATTTACCATATTTTATTTATGACTTATGGCCTACTTATGGTGGTATAAAAAGCCCACCATTCTGATTATTTATCATCATTATTTATATTCCACTGGCTTGGGAAGTAGCAATATAACTCTGTAAAGACCGATTTTCTTTAGTACCTAGTATATTCCCGTGAGTGTCACTGCTTTAGACTATGTGGTAATGGCTCTAGCAGTTTAGGTCAAGAAGGTGGCCTTAGCACAGACTAACTAGTGAGAGATCAGTGGTTGAGTTTTTCCTTGCTTTCCCAGAATTTCAGACATTAACCAGAGCTAGCTGAGGTTATTTTTTTTAGAACCACAGTCTGCAGTTGGATCTGGTCTTGAGATCTTTTATTTAGCAGAATGATCCCTTTCTAATAATTAAACACTTTATTACTTTTATTTACCAAGGAATGAGTTCTAATTTTTCCTTTCATTAGACTTGCAGAATAAAGATTACACAGGCAGGTTAACTGCCAAAGATAAGGTTTCACAAATGTGAGCGTCGTTTTAAGTTACCAGGTTTCAAAATACCTTGATAACTTTACAACAAAATGGTTTATAGTCTAGAAATGTCAAGTTTAAGTTACCCTTCAACTCTTATCAGGAAGACAGAATCCCAGGCGTGAAGAGCCAAATTAAGAGTTTATTATGATGATTTGTTACTTTCTGACTTCTATATAGCTCTAAGACAGAAAATGCAAACTTGGCTATAACATTTTCTTACTGAAAATAGATTCAATTCATTTTTCCCCTCCTGGGAAAATATCGCCTTATGTATAAAAGGCACTGAACCTGCAAAAATAACTTAAGGGAACATGTAAAATAGCAGACTAACATCTGTTGTCCACCCCTCCCCCCAAACACTGGGCCCTCCAAAACAATGTTGTCTTTTTATTCTGGTGGGGGGTGGGGGGTGTTGTATTTTAATGTCCCTTTCAGTGAATATATAGGATACAGGGGCAAATGCTGTTCCGTGAATAGGTTCTTTTTCCCTTCAACAGTGTTTGAGGTTGACAAAAGAAGAGGCCACTTGGGCTGGTTAGTCGTAGGTATTAATAAAATCGCCTGCCTCACGTGCGGCCCACACTGCCTGCCTTTTGTTCAGCTGTCGCACAATGCCAAGAGGTGAACAGTGCAGTGTGGTCACTCAGCTAATGTTAGACACAGCAGAAAGGCCCTTGCTCCACAGTCTATTGCACGACTGCCTCCCCGTTCACTGTTCTGTGACCTGAAAACCATTAGGGTAACTAGGGATGGGACAGTCGCATCACCTCCAGTTCTACAAGTTTGGTGCCTTAAGAACGGAAATGACTTTGACCAGACAGTGGACATTCTCAGGAGATCTTCGTGTCGGTCAACGACAACGATCTTCTACTATAATGAATAGCTCTGAAGATGAGTACCAAATTTGAGCAAGAGTCAAATTATTAAAAGAAAACTCGAAAAGTTGGGTCAATTCAGAAATCATTTCAAGCCGCCGGAAGTGGATTAAAGTTACTGTCTGCTTCACACAAACATTTTCCTAACTAGCACAGGATATCCAGCTTGAATACTGCACGAATATATACAGCCAGGTAAAGAGCAAGCAGCACTTTGAGCTTTCAATACAATAGCACTTAAAGAATTTGTCTCTTGAATAAAGGTGTCAGCAAGCCATGGAATTTCCAAACAGAAAAACTCACACTGCGTCTTTATTCTATTTTCTTAAGGTCTATTGTTAACTGAAGACTCCTTGTCTTTTCAAATTCCTTCATGTGAATGGATGAGGCCAGACATCTGCCAGGATCCGCTCACATTTGCATGCAAATCAGAGACTTCGGGACACATATGGCCCTGGAGCCAATAACACTTTTACTCTAGATTTATACTGATTAAAGTGCCTTCCTGAACTTTCCACTCCTCCAGCCCTAGCTTTTAAAAATGAAATAATGAGCCTATTCCACTAATATTATTTAGACTGTCATGGCAAAACAAAACAAAACATGTTGTCTTTTATCCTCCACGCAAAAGCTCAAGTCGGCAGTACCTGTTCCCTCAGCCAATTAGAATTCCACTTTTCCTTTACTAATTTAGGTTTGGGAATGAAAATACTTACGGTGGGATGGGATTTATACTCTTAGCCTTTGCCTGTGAGGTTCAAGTGCTTCACAACCATTTGTACCTCGGCCAGTCATTCCCTCACGGCCAGGCTCTGTTCTTGGCGTTGGGGCTACAGCGGTGAACACCGCAAGCAAGGTCCCTTCTCCTGGATCTGGCATCCGGGCCGCGTTTCCTGGTCCGCATTTCCGCGCGGGCTCCCCTGGAACCGTCCCGGGACAAGCGGCCCTCCCGCTGCTGGACTTTTCCCCCTAACCCCAGACTGCCAGGCAGGGACTCCCTGGGCGAGAGGCGGGCGCCGCGGGAGGCGGGGAAGCGCCGAGTCGGCGGCTGCCCACACCCCTCTCCACGCAGCACAAAGGACACTCGCTGGCAAACTTTCCTCGCTTCTGACCCCGGCCGAGCCAGGAACTCAGCGCCGGCTCTGTTCCTGGCGGGCATGAGGCTTCCCTAACATTTTAGGCTCTCTGGCAAGCGTCCTTAGGGTGCCACTCCTTCTGGGCTCAAGGCTCACAGGCTGAGGTCTGTCCCTGCGTGGACCGCCGAGAGTTGGGTAGATTCTTCCCAAGGCTCTGACTTCAATACTTTCAATGCCTTGTTAATTATGCCTCTTGCCCCTTTCCCTTACCAAGGCCACCGCAAAGACACCTTTTTTCTATTCTCTTCCCATAACCCGTCACTTTCCCTTCCCTCCTCTTGGCCCTCTTTCCAACTCCCTGGGCCCCCTTTCCGCGCTGTTCTCCAGCCCCAGCTGCCTTCCCCAGTTCACATGCCGGCAGCCCTCCTCCCTCCCAGTCCCCGGGCACCACCCTCCCCTGGTCGGCCCCTGAAATCCATCGGGCTCGGCTCCAGTCACTGCCTTTTGCCTATTTCTATCTGGCCTGCCTTCCCAACTAGCGCTCTCCCACACCTTTGTTTTTTGGTAAGGGGGACAGAGGGAAACGGGGCACTATATTCCCGTTTCCCGACTTCGTCATTTTCCCCAGCTCCATGAGCCGCGCCCCCTCGTCCCCCTTAGGCCCGCGATCTTACCCAGAGGTTCCCACACCCTGCATAGTCTCCCACGCCACCAAGTTTGCCTCGACTTCCCCACGGTGCCTCCCACACCTCCCGCCGCGGCGCGGCCGGCCAGGGCACTTACCCCGAGGCCCAGCCGGTGGGGGTGTTGGGGTGCGCACGGACCTGGCACCCGCGGCAGCAGCAGCAGGAGGAGGAGAAAGACGAGGAGGAGGACCGGCTGAGCGGCGCCTCCTTCCCAGCCCGCAGCGCGCACTGGCTCCTCGGGGGACCCCCGGCAGAGCACCAAGACTGGAGACAAGGCGGCGACACAAGCAACAGCTGCTGCACGGGACTGGGCTCAATTGGCTCTTGGAGGCCAGGGCAGGGGGAGGCAGGATTGGGAAGGAGGGTCGGAGAAGTGGGGTGCAGAGGGCGGGGCAGCGAGCTGCCAGTTCCTGAGGAAGGCGCCCCAGGCGCCTAGGGATGCCGCCGCGCCGTGGCCGCCGCCCCGCTGACGCCGCTGGCCCCTCTCCCTGCCCGGCGGGCGCTTGCAGCCGCGGGCGCACGGGCCTCGCCTAGTTCCGCCGCTCGC